>NC_068361.1:111168863-111266363 GCF_020536995.1 Dreissena polymorpha
TTTATGTCCAACATTCATTTATTTTGTTGGGGCATTAATAATTCGTAAAGTTTACACGGCCCAAAACTGCAAATGGCATGCTAAAAACCACAATATATATGAACTATGGGCTGTAAGTCGGGTGCTGAAAACTTAGTTTTAGAGCACTGGATTGTCAATTCGAGAATTATGCAGAAGAATCCCAGACCGGTCACGAAACGATTTTGCGGATGTGGTTTTGAACAAACTTCTGTTGTATTTACGCCTGTCTCTGAATCAAGTTTTGTCAATGTCAGATATTGTATCAGAACATGCGGTACAAACTGGTACACCGGTAAGATGTGTCAGGCTTTTCAGGGATAAGTTGGCATTGTGACACTCTTTACATGACTGACATTCTGTAAAAAAAAACGGAGAAAAACGCAACACACAAATTAAAGGTTTAAGCTTTTTATTGACAACACTACTGAAAAGTGTTTTTTTTTCTCGCAAATTTAAATCACATCAATCAAAATATGAGGATATAGATGATTGATTAAGACACGTATTGTTTCTTAGCACATAATTCATCAATTTAAGAATAATCTTAACCTTGACAATTGATGTTATCTTGTCTCCAACTGGTACACTTACTAGGTGGTACAAATAAGTAATGTACATGTACTTGCTGTACGGAATAAAAGATCAACAACAGAGGTGTTTTTACACCACATTTTCGTTGACAGAGCTGTAAACGAACGAGGTATCAACGTTTATTATGCTAATGTAAGCATTTTTTTATAATGGATGGTGTCTACACATTACCACCAACAAATTAATGTCTCCAACATTAGAAATTAAGACACGTATACCAACTTATTAAACGCTTTATTTAAATTGATTGTCATTGAAATTAGTTAAATCCATAATGACATAGCAAAACTGTTACACACAACTGTATATGAATTTTAAGGAATTCATTTCACTGAAACTTTTTCGTTTATAAAAAAAAAAACATATTATGTGCTGTAACGCATTAACTGATTAAGATTGGAAATATTAAACTTTTTTTTCACAATCACGCTTTAACTAAACCGGTGATTTTCTTTTATATTGTATGTATAACGGGAATCAATACTCGTACAATAAATCGCAGCAATAGTTATCTTTAAAAATATAAAACACGACCAACAATGATCAAGCCAATTAATTATTGAGATAAGACAAATTCGTTTCACACATGATAGATGGTAGTATTAATGAGCGTACAAGGTAGCGAAGTACTTTCTTTGACACCACAAGTCATAGTGATACGACCTTTAACCTAGACACAACGTACAATGATCTAATAAGATTCTATGATTATTATAAATAGCATTTCATTAAACACATGATGCTTAATAAATATTTTGCTTAATAAATATTTGACAAAACTGTTTCACCGAACAAAAGAGACCTATAGACGTTAAAGGGACATTTTCAAAGATTTTGAAAAGTATTTAAGTTTGTCATTAATTGCTTTATATTGATAAATGTTAACACTGGATCTAAAAATCTCGAATAAAGAATAAGAATACAATTACAGAAAGAAAACAGTAATCCCCAACATGGCTCGAATCACTGAACCCTTAAGTGAAAGTCTAACCCTTAGCTCACTCGGCAATCCGTGCTCATACAGTGAGCGATGCATTTATACTTAATATAAGGCTAAGCAATCATCGTAGTGTCACAAAATATAACGACAACAACAGAACCCTCCAAATCATTCATCGTTTTACGTTGTAACGCTATGAAGTTTTCAGGTTTTTAAATCGTCAAAAGATGCATATTATGGAAATTTAAGAGCATGGCAAATGTAAACGGACGACTTTTATCCCAGTTAATGTCGAAGTCGGCTCAAGATGCATACGTAATAAAAGCAGACTATAAACCGCACCTTCAATCTTTATGTTCAGTATTACTGCTTCCACGCAAATATCATAGCTACAACTAAAATGTGCGAATGTAAAAAAAATTCAATGATGTCAATTTACGAAAACGTGAAAGCTACCTTTAAGAGACATCTCCAATAGAGATTCTCTCGACACGAAACGAGATGGCGCTCATTTGATTGATTATTTACTATTAATAATATGTTTAAAAGCTTTGTGATACAAAATTATTGAATTTTGATTTTTTTATTCAAATTTGACATGTACGCAGGCCATTTAGAAGTTATTTCCCCAAATATATCAATAATTAAGCTCTTATAACAGATTTGTTGAAGTTTATAGTGATTTTTTTGTTGCAAAACACATAACAAAGATTAATAACGGACATCAGTAGACTATTATAAATTTTTGACTGAGTTGCTTGTGTGGAACTCACAGTGATTTTGTTATTTCACTAATAACAAGTTTTTCCGTTTCAAAGTTTTACTTTTCTGGTCAAAAGGTATGTAGCGTCGATGGTATCTTCTTCCGCATACACTTATACAACGTACACAGATTATTTCATACCATTTTATACATGTCAATGTATAATTCATCATGTTCGTTGTTCTTTACAACAAGTGTTTCAAACATGTTAGATATATGATGTATTAAGATTAAGCTGAACACATTATAACTAAATTAATATAATACTATTATTTTATACTACTTTTTTGTCACAGAGAAGAGGTTTAAACACGCCATGTGTTGCTCACAAGAGAGTTAATAAAGTGATTAATTTCGTTAAATTAATTATAGTGTAGAGACAAACGTGCCGATTATGTAGAACGTGTTAAGTTTATTTTAAATTGTAAATGAACATTAGCGTCAAGGGGCCTTTAATTATTATCTCAAATATAAAAGTAAAGAAGAAATCCATATTGACCACGCAATTTTTGTGTAGTCTTGCATTTCCAAAATATTATTGTTCGTATATATGGTTCCAAATGAGCAAGAATTCGTGGTCTGAAAATATTGAAATGTCAGTTAAAAATTTAAATGTTTAAAACTAAAATCAGTAGAATACAAAAACAATAAAAAATAGACATTACTTATAACATTAAATTTGTACAAACATCAACTTTGTATGTATTAACACATCGGTTAAAACAGACAAGCAATACGTATTCAATATATTTTGGATTTCATGCAATATTAACCCATTTATGCCTAGCGTCTTAAAAAAGGCCTCGGCAAACAGTCCAGACCCAGATGAGACGCCGCGGCGTCTCATCAGGGTCTGCGCTGTTTGCTTAAAGGAATTTCTGTAAGAAATATTCTAAATATAGAAATAAATATACTATACATCCCTAACTTTGAAAATAAATTTATCCAATTAAGAAGGATGGGAGAGTCCACTAGGCATAAATGGGTTAATTTAAGAAGCAGCACATACGTTTTCCTAACGGAGTTAAATAGAATCAGTAATGACTCTGGCGATATTACTAATTACTATTGTATGTTGACAACATAATAAATATTTAAATTTAACTTAATTTGGCAAGTGTGATCGAATTAATATACTGTTCCTTAATATTTATAGATTTAGCTTGTTAGAAAGAAATGATGTTCGGATTCATCAGCGTTTTCGTTACTTAGTTTGAATTTGCGTTCATCTCTAGGTTTGTTGTTAATTCTCATTGTCTCTTTTTCCAGTTTATGGGCGCTAAATCTGAATGTTGATAACTGTTATTCACGATTTTATTACATATGCGATCTATATATTTTTTCACATGCGAATTCAGTCTTAAACATGATAAAGTATTCTGATTTCGGTTGTATATCAAGTGTGCAGTGCAAATATTGTTTAAAATACTGATCTTTTATGATCCGGATTCTATTTCACTAGAATAGTTATTTAATAGTTATTTAAATTATTCTTTAATATTCAATTTTGTTATTTTTTATAGTTAAACCTGATAAGGTAATTGTAAATATTTTATTGTATGCATCAAAGTTTCCAGGTTAATAACTGAAGGCACGTTGCTTTCATGTATAAGAGAGGGAGTCTGCTTAATTCACATATGACAGCAGAATTAGAAGTATGTGAGCCAATATCTCGAATACTTTTACCAAATTTAAAATGAAGATATCTACCTCTTTAAAGGGACCGTCATGAACAACTTTTTTCAAGTAATGTAATATACCAGTCGTAATATTTTAATCCATATAAACTAATAATTGTAAAACAATTGTAATTCCCCATATTGCAGATGCATATCAAATAATTGGAACACATAAGGGGTCAGATAAAGATTTTAAGCATTTAAGGCTGTGTAATTATTTGCCTTTACTGCTCTTGATATATTACCAGTTAAGTGAAGTTTTAGGTAATGGTAGCCAAACTTATCAATTATTTTAATACCATGTTGATTTATAGTCAAACTAGATAAACCTTTACTTTTCCTTTTTATATTATTTATTTATTTTGATCCCCATTTACACGATTATTTAAATTATTTGTTGTAAAAAGTTTTGAGTCTCATGAAGAATATATGTGAATATATCTAGTATTTAAGATAGTTCAGGAGCTGACTGGTATCTGAAGCTTGGGTAATGAGAAGATCATTTCGCACCTTTCTTTTACACTAAGGTTATTTTACCCATTTATTCCTAGTGGACTCTCCCATCCTTCTAAATTGGATAAATTTATTTCCAAAATTAGGGATGTCTAGTATATTTATTTCTATATTTAGAATATTTCTTACAGAAATTCCTTTAAGTAAACAGCGCAGACCCTGATGAGACGCCGCATCTTGCTGTTTGCCAAGGCCTTTTTTCTAGACTCTAGGCATAAATGGTTTAACTTAAATAACACTTTTGATAAAGCACGAAAATGTATAAGACACTAATTGACCTATGCTGAAAATTTTGTTAAAGAAACACAATGAGCAATATTTAATCTAAATAATTATGTATTAGCGCTAATCTGGTTCATGCTGATAGGTAGTTTGCGACATGTTAATCTGCAGTTAAATATACATAAACCGTTTATTGGGGGTGTTATTTCAAAGCAAATAAGATGGAATTTGTGTATCTAATATCACAAAGCACATGTTTACAAGTTCTTCTCCTGAAACATTCTGAAACTTCGATATAATCAAGCTTAAACTGATAAGTTAAATACGAAATGCAGACAAACTATATAGGCAATTAATAACCGGTTGCCGATAATGCAGTTAGTTTTCAAAAATCCAAAATTGCGCTTAAACTCCAATGAGCATGTAAAATGAATGGAGAGCAATTTTTACAATATGTCATGCTTCAAATATATTACCATTTGTCTTTAAACGAGTTATAAATATAACATTATACGTAGATGCATTGCAATGGTAATATGTTTATGTAAATTTTGACTTCGACGAGTAATTTGCATTAACATGTTTTGCTTGACTTGTCGTCTGATGAAATCCGACAAAGATATATGAAACAAGATTGAACATGATTGATGTCCGATTAAGAATGATCTTCAATATGGTGGATGTTTAAACATATAGTAGTCAAGTTGGTGGGCGTGTAACAGCTAAAATATACTTTATATCAGTAACTGATGATATGATGATGATTTATGTCGATAGTTTTACATTTATACATTTAACCTCTTGCATGAAAACGTTATAATAGAATAAAACTTTTTTAATTGACTGGTTTTTGATTATTTTGCTGACTGGTTGGTAATCTTTAAAAATTAAGTGAACGTACACACATGTCTCAATACGAAGTTCGATCAGAAGAACGGTTGGTGCACTTACCTAAGCGGCCCGGGAGTTGTATCGCTCCCGCCGCATTTGATTGTAGTGATGGTCATTACAAACGACACTAACAACTTAAATAATCAAAATGCACAAACGTGACTGTTGGTAAAGGGTTTATGATTGTTTGTAAAAACGGATAAGCTTTTGTTGATTTTTGTTTATACAAAGTTGTGGAGATACGGATATAGCTGTTATTTCGTATCTGGAAGTGTAAACATATCGAGACAATGTGATTATTTTCCGACCTTGATCTATAGATCGTATTATAACGTATCCGCGCAAATCGCAGCACATTTTAAATCAAAGACCACGATTTGAAGGTAAACTGTAATGGTTCTTGGTCTATTAGACGAATCGAATAACAGTGGTGTACATCAAACATAAATATACAAATGATGTTAAATGGTATGACATTAAGGACGTTAAAGTACATGGTTGATATTTACTAGTATCATTAAGACAGCGACATTTGTAATAAATGTAAATTACATGATATGATTCATTAAGATGAAGCGTTTAATGGGTTGCGTCTCTTTGGTATGAGTCCATTAATTTCGATTTATAAGCACTTTAATTGGATAATTTTATTTGCAGAGAGCCATTTATTATCAAGAATTGCTTGCGCTGTTAATTAGCATATAAGATTGTGCCATATGGCTTATTAACAGCTTTTTCAACGAAACTTTGCGTGAAAGCACAAAGTATGTTGATTTCTTATTTTTCTACAGCAAATTAACGGGTGCTGATTCATTCAATTTACATGCAGAACGTGATGTTCTTACGAAAAAAGTCATGTTACGTTTATTCGGATATTTAATTACTATCCGAATACTTAAAAGAAATTATAAATAATGAAACTTAAGAAACAAGGGAAACTTCAAATACTTGCACGTAATTGATTATTATAACGTGTTCCTTTTTATTCGAGAGCGAGTATAAGAGGTAGACAGAGTGTGCCATTGGTTTATGTGCCCACGTTGACATTCATACGAAATAAACACTGTACGTAAATAATCAAAGCGCTGAAGGCACTGAAATTGTTCGCTAATCAATAATCTAAGACGCAACTCATTTTGTCAAAATTAGGTTTTAGCTTTTTTAATCGCAAATTTGAAATGGACACAAGCCATTAAAATTTATAAAGAGTGTGTCTTAACGTACCGATCGAGATGTGTGTGCACTGTTTATCATCCTATTTATCTAATAGATATAACTTAGACAAAATAACAACAACATCTCCGTTTTGTGACGTTGTGAAAGCATAGAAAGTATGATGAAAAATGTATAATGAGAACCAAATATAAAAGATTATTTGCAACCACTATCATATTAAATGAATATTGTTGGAATATCGAATACCTTATCGCACTAAGAATGTAATTTCATAATGGAAATTCCATGTACACAATTTTTGATTTTTGACACCATATATAAATTCAAAATATACAATACGATAATTGATTAAAAATTAAATAATAATAATTTACGAGCACTACTTTTTACTCACGAATTAGGTAGTTATACAGACAGCCCTGTTGACCCGTACTTTGTTGTTGATGCATTACTTGTTACCCTGGCAGTTCACACGGTGCCAACAAGTCTCTAACCTTAACATTGGTATAGAATATTAATGCGCTTTTCGGCGAAGTTGGTTTACCCAGCTTGACCTTTACATAACGCCAGCAGATAATAATGAATATATTCGAATATTTCATAGGCTGATTCGAGTGAAATCCTCTGAACTATGGCGGCATCACTGTGTCTGTACACAGCGTAATGGATGTAGCATCGTTCAGTGTGAGGAATTCCAGACTACTCTCTGCATGTTCAAACAACGCAAATTGCGGCCCAGTTACAATTACTCGTGAAAATCCATTTCGCATAATTTCAGGGTCTTTACTCGGTCACTAAATCGTCAGGTCGTTAGGGTAAGACATAATTGACTATCGATAAACACAGTTTTGCTTTCAAGATGAGAAAACAAACACTACAGAATTAGTATTAGTGTCTCGATAAGAGGTTAACTATCTAACCACAAATGCTTGCCGTACTCGGTCAGCTCGTCTGGAAATCGTTCCTGAACGCCTGGGTAGGCTAACCTGAAAAAATCGTTTATTGATTTTCTTGTATACGCTCCGTTAAAAAATATTCCATTTAACACGAAATTCACATTATGTGTCCATTTGTGAATAATTATAGTTGAAGAACTGAAACCTCTGGCAAAATTAAACAATTCTTTATCGGCGCGGATGCGGCAGTTATCAGGTTTGTCGTACTTAACGAAGCTGGCTGAAAAACATGGTATTAATCTTAGCATTAAACTTAACAAGCATAAAAGCTTGGTTAATGAATAAAACAAAATTCTGTAATAGTTCATAAATTGAGTTTGATATTTCGAATTCTAGCACAAAAGTCGAAGCAATTAGTTACGCTATCTGTTCGTTTCTTCTTTTTGAAAGGATATACAATATATAGATATCCAGGGATTTTCCGATATATGCTGTGAATTTATCATTCTTTTATGTCACGTACAAAAAGAATTTTTACAGAAATGTTATCCTTTTTGATTTTACAGTCGGCGTTCTTCGGATATACAGTCCGTGTGATCATAAACAATTAAGATGTTGTTCTTTTTATGAAAAAAAATCAAGCCGTTGTTGTTTTTTTTTGGCTTATAAAATGTTAAACATCTACAGACTAAAAAAAGGTTTACGAACATGTATATATGCACCTGTATCCAAATGTTTACAAATAGAAAAGTACGTCTTTATTGCATATTATGTCATAGAAAATAATAAAATAAACACAGCTTTTTTACGTTATAATATATGTACGCGCATTTTTCTATAGACAATACACCACCACCACCCTAATCATCATCATCATCATCATCATCATCATCATCATCATCATCATCATCATCATCATCATCATCATCATCATCATCATCATCATCATCATCATCATCATCATCATCATCATCATCATCATCATCATCATCATCATCATCATCATCATCATCATCATCATCATCACCACCATCATCATCATCATCATCATCATCATCATCATCATCATCATCATCATCATCATCATCATCATCATCATCATCATCATCATCATCATCATCATCATCATATAATGAGTTGCTTTTGTTTTTTACATTGTTTTTTAAAGTCATGTGAAAGTCTGGTCCATGATTAGAGAAAATCACAGGGACAACTTTCCTTTATTTCGTAATTAGAATCCACATGTATTACAAAAGCAAACACCCAACACTAACAGCTAAGGAAGCAATCTCATTCAGAAATCTTTATGATAATGTTGGTTGTTTACTTCTGGTTTTAAACTATAGAATAGCGAACGTTTTTTACTAATATGTATATGTTAAATTAAAAAAGACAAGGTACAACATTGAGAAGGTTTCGAGCCAAGGGGACTGATTTTCGTTTATGGTAATGCTATTTTTACTACGTCTGCTTTCAAACTATAGAATAACGGACTTTTTTGTTTATATTTTTCATGTTTGACTCATGAAAGATAAAGCACACAATTAAAGTGGTTTACAGATTCTGCCAAGGAGACTGATTGACCATGTGACACTAGAACATTATTGGAAATTTCGCCCCACCTCTTACAACGCTTTCCGCAGCCTCGTCGTGTGATCCGATGTACGCAGTTGCATCTTCTGGTTTGATCCACAATACTCCTGGGCATGGTTTGTACTGCAACGTGCCGGTCCCTGTGTTGATCCACATCCGTGATTTGCAGTTACCATGGAAATTAGCGGTCTGACCCTGAGCCTGTATGGGACGATGGCGTGGGCGGAAGATAGAGCTTTGCTGTAGTCCACTTTTGCATTCTCCTAGATAATTTAGGCCTTGCGCGGACACTTATATATGTGGCGATATTGCATGCGATGGCAGACATTTCATACTCGGCGACTTGAGCTCCTTCAGCAGGAGCAAGCATAGATTCGTTTACGTGACACGCACAAGCGACGGGCCGAGTCGCATCTTAACCCATTTATGCCTAGCGTCTAGAAAAAAGGCCTTGGCAAACAGCGTAGACCCAGATGAGACGCCGCATGATGCGGCGTCTCATCAGGGTCTGCGCTGTTTGCTTAAAGGAATTTCTGCAATATATATTCTAAATGTAGAAATAAGTATACTAGACATCCCTAATTTTGGAAATAAATCGATCCAATTTAGAAGGATAGGGGAGTCCACTAGGCACAAATGGGTTAAATATGGAGAGCCGCAAACGGACACATGGGAGAACGTTCGTATCTATACCAAAATTGCGTCCAGCAGCTACGATAACTATACGGTAAATGTAACCTCATAATTCGTACATCGGACTGATTGCGGTATGTGTGTGTCTGGATAGCCAATGTTGGGATTAACTCCACAGTCAAAGAATTGGTGAATACGGAATATTTCCCAAATATTTTTCTGACAAAATAGCTGCGATAAACGGTATCTGATAGGCTCATACGTTTGTTTGATTGGCAAGTAATTATTTAATATAAGCTTATGGCTTAAACGCTGAAACAGTTAAACTCACGTGACTCGATGCTCGCGAAAAACTTGCTTTTACAACTAATTGTTAATGCGTGATGTATTATTCCGATTGAATGTAAACTGAAATTTTACGCTAGTAAGCTCATTTATAGAATGATCCGTAAATACTACCTCAAGGTTGTTATTACACGATACTAATTACCGGTCATTAAAAAGCAATATTTTCTTTAAACGTGTTACATATCTGACATAATTTATCCCATTATTCTCAACACCCTGCAATTCGTTTTCTCACAGTTTACCACATTAATAATATCAAAGGGATTGACCGCAGTTATCACATTCTCGCAGTAGCCACAAAGCAGACGCACAGGAGACGCTATTACGCTAAAGGAAAGAGACACCTACGCAAATTGATTATAGTGTTTACTTTTCGAACCTCGAAATGACTACTTCGTTACCGCGGTACACACGTGAAATATTACTTTCGTAGTGAACTATACTGGCCGTTGGCCGCTATTTCCAGCTGTAATATAAAATGAATTATGAATCTAGATAGACCGTTGTATGCAGGTGATCGGTGTTCTCAGGTGATCAATAAGTCAGGTTGGACTGTAAGTATGTCTCAAGTTAGTTTTTTTCCTCCATATATACATCCGTCGTAAACCAGTTGTATAGGTATTTAAAGCTTTAACCTTGCTTCAATACAACCAGAAACATAAATAATATAAAGCAACGTTATTGGGAGCCAATTTGTCAAAATATGCTTAGGCCTTTCACCCTTTGATATACAAGTTGTTATACCCCATGTTGGGGCTACGTAAAATGAAAAATTTTAAACTAATGTTTTGAAATTGATTTTTTCAATGGAACAAGATCCTTCGATCGAATGTAACAAACTTGAAATACTTAATATGAATAAGCATTATAATTTTAAAGTAGGAAAATGTTCCAAAATTAGTCCTCATCAAAAGTTCTGAACATAGGACTTAAATCTAAGGCTTTAAAAATGTGTGTGTATTATAGTTTGAGTTATTTCTAGCGTTTCTGAGCTTTGCCATATGGCTATTTCCACACAAACCACGTCCTAAACGAGTTATGTTCCTCTCGAAACACGATTGTTTACGGTATATGTTTTGGACAATCATGTGCAACTTACGTAACTAAACGTCCAATTATTCGAATAAAAACAACGCTTTTATCGAACGTATAAAATGGTTAATGGAGACTGAATTTAAATGATAGATTTTAAATCTATAAGCATTTATCAAAACCGGTATGGATTCGGATGAAAGCTGTGCCCGTTTTCAGAAATAATACTTTGTACAGATATACGCAGCGATAATATGAAGCCCAATAACAAAGCCCTTGGAAATACTTAACCATAAACTTAACTTATATGTAGCCTCTCAATAGAGTACACTCTTTATTGTTTAAAAAATGAATGGCTTTTATTTGTAATCTCTAACTACCAGCGAAACTACCACCAGTCACACGTCCAGTTAGAAATTGCGTTGCGGGAGACCTATACCCGGGTCTTTTATCGCGAACATACTCATGATAATAATATGACTCAAACATGAGTTGGTGTTTTTCAGTTTTTAAGATCAAGTTGATCATTATGCTCAAATTGGGGTTCAATTACGTTTTTGTAAACAGTTTTGAGTCTCAGGAAGAATATATGTGAATATAACTAGTGTTTAAGATAGTTCAGGAGCTTGACTTGTGCTGGCAAAAATGCTAATGAATTGAACTCATTATTTTTTTTTACAATTGCTGGTTTCTTACCACAAACACATTTCAAATGCAAAATTAAAAGAGCGAAGCAGAAGTTAACAGAGGCCTTGAAAGAGGTTCGAGAATATACATTATTCAGAACACAACTTATACTTTGGTAGAAACTTTTTTTTTAATGTGGCCCACCTGTTTTATTTGAAAAAATCGCATATTGAAAAACAAGCAAGTTAGTGTTAATTCATTTTCAAGGAGAATAAATTACCCCATGTTTATGCATACCTCACACCAATTAGCGGTTAAACAGTTTTCGCATCTTTCCGCTTAGAAACATACGGTGATTTGTGTCCCAATCAATGCCGCACAAACAAACGCAATTTTGAAGAAGCGTCAAGAGGTTTTGCGTACTTAATAATTTGTTAAAAAACGCGAAAAGCGATATTTAATCTAAATAATTATGTATTAGCGGTGTTCTGGTTTATGCTGATAAATACTGGCGACATGTCAATCTGCAGTTAAATATACGTAAACCGTTTCTTGGTGTGTTATTTCAAAGCAAATAAGATGGAATACACAAAGAAGATCACAAAACACATGCTTACTAGTTCTTCTCATAAAAAATTCTGAAACTTCGATATAATCGATGTTAACTGATTAGTTAAAAACGAACTAGAGACAAACTATACAGGCAATTGATAACTGTCTGCCGAGAATTCAGTAAGTTTTAAAAAATCAAAAAAATTGAGCTGAACCTCCAATAAACGATTTAAAGCAATTTTTACAATAATAATGTCATACTTCAAATGTATTACCATTTTGACGAGTAATAAATATTGTACCTTCGGATAAGCTGTTGTTGTTTTTATTTGTGAGCAAAGCTCACAAATAATACAGACGCAATTTTGCAAATCATTATGGCTTAGCTACGGTAGGAACCGTAATCCATGACTGCCTGTGTGGATAACTGCAGTAAAATTTAGCAGACGACAAAATTTAATGCTTAAAGCGTTTGCTCTAACCACCTCACCTGCCTGTTCTCACTGGTACACTTCATAGTGTGTATTTAAGAGCTTGTAAGACAACGTTGGCCAGTCTAGTGTTTATCATTTAAATCTGTACATATTTGCTGCTTTCGGGGAAAACAGGGCTTAATGCATGTCAAATAAGATTAGTCTGTGCACACTGATTAGCTGTATCAATGAATTGAAAAAAAACCCACACATCTCGACCTGTGCTTTAAGACACACTCTTTATAAATTTGAATGGGTTGTGGTCATTTCAAACTTGCGATATAAAAAGCTATAACATAATTTTGAAAACTGAGTTGCGTCTAAGATTATACAACAGCGAACAAATTCAATGCCTTCAGCGCTTTGATTTTTTAATACAGTGGAGATACGGCTAACAGCTATTACAACGGTGCAAGTGGTTTCGTATCTGGAAGTGTAAATTATCGAAACAACGTGATTTTTCCAACATGGATCAATAAATCATATATTAACGTATCTGCGCAAATCGTAGTTAATCTGAAATAAAAAAAAAAAACGATTTAAAGGTAACCTGTGAAGATTCTTGGTCTATGGGACGAATCGCATATCAGTGGTGTACATCAAACATAAATATACCAATAATATTGAAGCTTATGACATAAAGAACGTTGAAGTACATGGTTGATATTTACCAGTATCATTTGTACGACAACATTTGTAATTAATGTAAATTATATGCTTAGGGCCATTTTAATTAAGCGCTTAAAGTTTTGCATATCTTAGGTATCAGGCAGTTGAGTTGTGTGCTGTAATAAGTAGAGAACTATCCATTATCAAGAAATGCGCTTTGAATTAGCCTATGAGATTGTGCCATAAATTGTTTAACAGCTCTGTCAACTAAACTGTGTGTGAACGCACCAATTTGGTTAATCTCGTATTCTCTACATCAAATAATCGTGTCTATAATTCGTTTTACGCGCTGAAGACGGTCTGCATAAGTTTTTACCACGTGCTGATAAATTCAATTGTCATGTACAGCATGTTGTCCTGACGCAAAAAAAGAAATAACATGTTACTTTTTGAATTGTATACGATTATTCGGATACTAATTTACTATCCGAATACTCACAGGCAATTATCAATTATAAAACATTAAAAACAGGGGAAACTTAAAAAACTCGCACTAAATAGATTTTTATTTTATATTCCTTTTCATTCGAGAACAATTATAAGAAGCAGGCAGAGTGTGCCATTGGTTGATGTACCCACATGGACATAAATACGAGATAAACACTGCGCATTAATAAAATGCACTAGATGTTTGTTAAAAATTAAAAATACATCATGTAATATGTCAACAATTGAGATTGGTACTTCGAATTCTTGCACAATATACGAAGCAATTTGTTGTGTTATGTGTTCGTTTTCACTTGAAAGAAGAATACACAATATATAGATATCCGTGGAGTTTCCAATATTTGCTGTGGATCAATTATTCTGTAATGTCATGTACAAAAGGGCATTTTTTGAAGAAACGTTATTCATTTTGTTATTCACTCCTGATCATTGTATTGATCAGCGTCATCATCACAATCTACATTTCATGACATCAAACTATTATATTCGTTGTTAAAAAGAATTCAAAGAAGATTGAAAATAACCTTTAAAATAAGTATCAGGATAATGTGCAATCACACACGAATGTCATTGATGTATTTGCTGCGTTGTAAGTTTCATTTGTAAACATGCATTGCATTGTCTCTTATAATTCATTTATCTACTTTGCAGTTTAAATTTTAAATGCGCATTCAATTGTCTCGTTAAGTAACTTGATCTTGAACTTTAATGCAATGTACTTGCTACACAAGTAAATCACATCTTTTTAGTGGCCTTCATCAGCTCTCTGCTGTTTGTAAAAATTTGTTTATGAAAATTGTTCATCATGCTGTTTTAATGCAGGAGAATTTTGTTTAATTTGCTGTAATCCAATTGTTTTAGACCTTTATGAATACTTATTATCACAATAAATGCTGCCAAACTATATCGACTGACTAAATAACATAGCAATTAAGCAACCACTTCGAAATTTGCTAGACCAACAGGTTATGTATATTAATTGTTTTTACATGTCAATTAGACAATGGCATGTACGCGTAAAAAGACAATTGGCTGTAGTCAAGTAGGTGTTAATACATCAAACTATAGTCGTTCAAATAAGTTACATTCTTTTATTTCATCCATAAAATATAATTTAAGTTTTTTGTTTTAACATATTTGCTTTTGAAAAGTCATGTGAAAATCTTGTACATGACTAGAGGAAATCACTAAGACAATTTACCGTTATTTTGTAATTAGAATCCACATATATTACAAAAACAAACAACCAAAACTAGCAGTTAAGGAAGCAATCCCATTCAAAAATATTTATAATTATGTTATAATTTGACTTCTGCTTTGAAAATAGAGAAAAAGGGACTGTTTTCATTCAAATTTTTCATGTTTTACTCAGAAAAAACTAAGCAAGACAAGAAATGTGGTTTAGAGCTTCTGCCAAGGGGCCTGACTTTCCTTGTGACACTCGAACATTATTGGGACTTTGGCCCCACCTCTTGCAAGGCTTTCCACAGCCTCGTCGTGGGATCGGACGTACGCTGTTGCATCTTCTGGTTTGATCCACAGTATTCCCGTGCATGGTTTGTACAGCAACGTGCCGGTCTCGGTGTCTATGCACATTGGTTTGCACATTAATCCGCATCCGTGACTTGCAGTTACCATGGAAATAGACGGTCCGACCACTGGAGCCCGTATGGCGACGATTGCGTGGGAGGAGGCTAGAGCTATGCTGTTGTCCACTGCCGCGTAGTCGGTATATTCTCCAAGATAATTTAGGCCTTGTGCGGACACTTTAATATGAGACAATATTGAATCCGATGACAGACATTTCATACTCGGTATCTGGGCAGAGAATTCGGCACCAACAGCGTTGTATGTCACTTGAACAGGAACAAAAAGCCAGTCATAAGCCGATGAGTTGGTAATGTAAGAGCTAGGGTTCTCCATATATGAATCTAGTGTGTCCCACACCAGAACGGGGAGCAGTGGCATTGGTTCTGCGACTCGAAATGCATGTCCTGAGTAAACAGCTTGCGTAGCTTCATCGACGTTTTGCCCTGTAAACATACCGCTTGCATTGTTCCTAAACAAAACGTCTAATGTTCATGTACCTACATTCATGTCCTCAGAATACCTAGAGTGTCCTTGGTTACTGGGACGTGAATTTGTAAACCCTTATTCCAGGATAGAACTCGATGACGCCGGAATATGACCTTTAATACGTAAAAGTCAAATCATTGCATACATATATTTTCATTGCCTTTTGAACTTTGTTAACATACGTTTCATCCGTTTATTTGTATCGTATACATGTATGTTTCATGAAGTAGCACATTCTCTTTCGATGTTTTGTCAAATACAACACAAAATGATCGTTAGAAAATTTTCATATACATGTGTAAGCAAATCAGGTAATTGACTGTCGGTACGCAACCGTTATTTATAATTTATTTTAATAACTTTATTTATTCTAAACCATCAGAGACGTCTCTGATACCATCGATTCCCAGTGTATTTCGATATTAGTAATCCTGTGAATTAGTTTGTGATTTGGGTCCTATATACAACAATATGAATGCAGCGTGTCTGACGAATCAAAACAATCAACTTGTAGCGCGTGCACTATTTTATTGCCAAATCAGAACAACCATTTACCAGCGCCTGTACAACAACTGGTTTTAATGATGATACTAATGGGTTGTTTAAACTCTGACAACGTTTATGTTGCGTGCAACATTTTAAATGCACCAATGCAATGTGTTTAACCCATGAATTTCTCTATAACAGCAATAGAAATAGTATTACCCAGTTCAATTAGATTAATGACGAGTTGTATTCCATCTCATATATTGTAGACGTTTTATGTACTCCTATGCAATTAACAAGCCAGATAGGATGACGTCACATTCTAACTTTTTGTTAATAACAATCTGAAGTCTATTGAAGCATATATTTTGAAACCCACAAACGGTCTCCAGGATATGTTTGCTCTATGGCCATTCATATGAATTTGTTATGTAAATTGCCTTGTTATCACAAATTCAACAATATATAGCCATACAAACTCTCATAAACAGAGAATGGGATTATTGAGAAAGTTAAAGCCTATTAGTCATATTTAACTATATTGTAATATTAATGATAAATCTTTATAGCTTCTGTTCCATAAAATTTAAATTAGTGTTTGGGCAATGAAATTCAAAATACAAATACAATGCAATTAAAACTGACAACGGCACTGTTCATTTTTTATCAGAATGTACTTCTATGTAAAGCATGCACTTGGGTGATATATTCAATACGTTTGCATCAACTTATTATATAATTAAGGATTAATAATTATAATGATAATAATACACAAACAATAAGTTATCGAATATCCCACAGCGAAACAACAAAAATGTCCTTTCCATTTCTAACTGTCAAAGCTTTGCTTTATAAAAGTTTAATAGTGTATTTCAGTCTCACTCTTCATGATACATAATATTTACATATACATTCAATAAAACAATCATTAAAACCTTTCTAAAAGAAATATGAGAGACTCAATATTCATGTTAACATTCTTATTACATAAGACGAACATTACTATAGTGGCAGAGCAGAACAGATAATGGAAGAGAGATAACCCTAAAATCCAAATGTAATTTGCTCATTGAGGGTTACCTCCCTTCCCCACAAATTCCTACATTATCCAGATGAATGACAAGACACTCGTAATGTGAGAGGCAGGCAAACAGCCATGGCAGACAGACCAGGCAGAGACTATAATCAATGTTTATCAACCAGTCCAAGCCAGCAGACCCAATTGCCCACCCACCACTCACACAGCGGGTGTCCACTAATGTATACTAGATAATGAAAAAAACATACATCATAATTATTTAATACATTGAAAAAGTTATATGTAGATAGACCTTAAATACACATGGATTATTAATGCCAGAAAAATTGTCTTCTTGTGGCACATAAATAATACTTAGGCAAACAGTTAAACTAATTGTATGCATATGAATGAGTAATAAAGATGTACACCATAGTGGAATTGGGTTAGATGTAATATGTGTCTGTATTCGTAAGATTAATAAAATATAAGAATCATCAGATTATTCAAGGTTCATCTACCTTTAACCAACATTTTCTAATTTTTAAAATGCAGTTACATTTAAAAACTTATATGAGACTGAAATTTACAATATCACAGATATAATAAATGTATCCATGTCCAAAAGTTGTGTGTTTAAGCCATGTTCTGTCAGCATACAGAAAAGATTTGGCCTATATATACGTAGTACAAAAATGTACAAAAACACTTGACCTTGGCCAGAATATATGATATACAACAATGTTAAAACAAGCAACATTGGACATGGGTACAAAAAACAACAAGTTATATACTATGTCACATACTTACATATAAAATAGAGGAGCAATTGCTTATCATTATTAAAATTTGAATTAAGATGCCTAAAAAACGATTGAGAAGACCAGGTCACTCTCAATCAGATTGGGTGTGATTCGATTAGCAGATACTTCTCAGGAGTGATAAAATGTATTATAGTACATTACAAGATAAGTATTGATGCAAAGCATCAAAGGGCGTCGGGAATTTCAGTGTAAAAGGCACTCAATGAAGTTACATGGAACGATTTTTTTCTACTGTAAGTAGCCGATTATTTTAAACAAAATAGAAAAAGATACTGGTATAACCATTATATATAATTTTGTGTTATAACCCCCAAATAACCATTATTTATGATGTTGTGTTATAACCCCCAAATAACCATTATCTATGATTTTGTTTTGTAACCCCCAAATATTTCATAGTTCATTTTATTTACATTGTTTTCCCTTTTCTTTACTGGCATCCGTGTGCAGTTTTCATTAATGGAACAGAACTGTGTAGGTTTTTAAAAAATCTGCTTCATCTTGTAAGCGTAATTTCATATTTTTCGCAACTTCAAGGGGAGATGATTCTGAACTTATTCTTACGTTGCTCATTTACGATAGGGGTTGAGTACTCATTGATATGAAAACACGGTAAAAGTTTGAAAAAAAAAATGAATGAAAACTGTAAATTGCATAAAGAAGCTGCATTTCACAATACTTTGAAATTCAGTAAAAGATCATAATAGATTTATTGCTCCGATATTCATCATTTTCAATAGGGTTCGAGTAATACTGATGTTAAAACACTTAACAAGTTTGGAAAGATTCAGACGAAAGTTGTGAAATCTTTTAAACAAGTGGAAATTGTTCATTTTGTCAAATTTAATAGAAAAAAATTCTGGACTTATTGTCACGATGTTTCTCATTTTAAATGAGGTAAAAATGCTCATTGGTATGAAGACACTGTAAGTTTGGAAAGAATCTGATGAAAAATGTTGACATAATCACCTAACCAAGCAGTTTTTCACTTTTATTTTTAAATTCAAAGAGACATAATTCTCGACTTATGATCCGATATTGCTCGTATAGAGTTTGGGTTGGGTCCTCATTGATAAAAAGTTTGGGAACAATCGGATGAAAATTTTGGACTTCGAACAACGATTTCAAAATTTCTCAACTTCTAAGGAAGGTAACTATGGACGTAATGGTCGGAAAATACTAAAGCGCCCATACCACCTGGATAGTAATACGTGTCGCGCTTTGCGCTCTATATGTGGTTCTTAAAAAAAACTCCGAGGAGTGCTTGACTCTAGGGAAACGGGTTGCTGGGACACAGCTCCTCCTTGATAAGCGGCTGCTTTCTTTATCGCAACTCATTGTTACAATCAATAATACGTGTCGCGCTTCGCGCTCTATGTGTGGTAGGGATAGTACTTAGAGCATATGATAGACAACCATAAAAATACATGGATAATAGATGTGTTGTTTGCATTTATTTGTTAATATAAAAACATGTGTATTTTTTACAAGATATTTAAGTGATGTAAGAAATTTTAATTAACGTTGTCACCACGCGTCATCCTTTAATTTTAATAAAAATGTCCAATTGTAGTAAAATGGATTTTAAAATGTCTACATAAAATAAAGCTTTATTATATTTATTAACCTGACTGAAAAAAATGTCAGTCGCCGAACTGTTCCGTTCGTGCCGGAACCCGGGATTGAACCGATACCTTTAGATGATTGTTGCGTAAACAACTTCAGTCTAACGCTCTCCCAGCTGAGCTATTCCGGCTGACATCATTTATGTACTGCTATTTGGTAAAGTTGTGTATAGCGATCGTTATTATATGTCTATTAATAAACTAATACATTGTACGTTTTCGTACCACTACGCCTTCCAATAAACTTACTTGCGCGATAGGTCGTCAAATATCGTACTACATTGATTCTCCACTAAATAAGCAATTTAGAAAAACCACAAAATAAATATATTTTCATTATGTTTTGTTTTTATACAAAACCAGAAAGTTTCGCGTATTTGCCCAGTCCCTGTGATCTTTCCCCTGTGATCAGTTGTGGATCAGTTATTAATTAAAACAATTGGCTTTGCATTATTGGCAATAAATGTTGTAATTAATGTAATAGGCACAAATGCAGTACTTATTTACACTAATTTACACAAAAAATCACCACTATGCAAGATATTCCTAAAACAAAAATATATACATTGATCCGTAAAATAACTTCTCCTCCCAAAAGCGAAAAAAAATGCATTACATACTAGTCGCCGCTCTTCAGAGCGACGCCAATAAAACAATGGCACATTATTTACACATATAAAATTGTCTTCTTTGAAGAATTAGGAAACAGGTTTTGGCTAAAATTCTTATTATATTTTCATTTGTAAAAAGGAATTCTAACTTGTCAACATTGCACATATTTCTGAATGATATTTATAAGAAGGTCTCATGTGTAAATGTGCGCTTATATAGTTTGTTAGTTTTTTTGTAATAGACAGTGCATACAGATGTAACAAAAACATAGTAATTCACTTTGTATTTATAGGCGCTTTACATCACATAGGATAAAATAATCATATAGATCATATAGAAATCAAATATCGCATAATATAAATACCATATATCATTTAACTCAAAAATGCAATACTTAAATTAAATATTTATACAGATCGTTTATGTAAATATGTTTTGCAATATGTATATGACTTATTGTAACATTTGAGTAAGACCCAAACTGCCTAAGTTTCCCGACATGAACATTTAATTTTAAACTACCCAACAGACGGATATTTAAAAGCGTTTGACATTTCCCGTTGTCAAATTGCAATCATATCATCACTTTTATTGTTCAGGTGAATGTTCCGTTCTCCCAATACTTTTGTAAATATTCTCAGTTTTCAAAACTAATTTTACTCTGCTATGGCTGCGATTTTAAATATTTTATACATCTTGACTTTTTTTTAAATCAGTGGCATGACATATTTGTTTTAAAATATGCACTTTTTTAATGTGTATATACGCGTTTATTTCAAGTTATTTCTACTACCTTATATGATTGGAATTGCTCCTTGTAAATAAATTAAAATAGAACGAAAACTTACCTGTAACAACCACATGACAAAAGTTTTCCAGACGACGACCTTGAACGGTCTGAAGTTGTACTAAAAGACTTGTTTATGTATAGTCAGCATGTGAAATAAAATGAATGGTAACCCTTGACATCCCATATTCCAGCGGCATAGCAATGTTTAAATATGTAATGAGGTTGAAAAGAAGAATAAAGATGGCATGCAGCCTCATGATTATGATCATATACACTTTTATCGTTATTATGTTTATACACTAAAAAAAAAGATTTGTGAGTACTATTAAATTTACAGTTTTGTTTTCTCATTCGAACAGACTTATTTAATTGCTAATAATGTTGAATAAGGGTTCATAAATAATTTACTTTCTGGTATATTGGGCATTTTCAGACTAAAAAACGGATGAATTATTTGACATTATTTTGATAAGGGTAATTATTCTAATATCCTGATAAATATTAAACAAACATAATTTAGTCTTGGGTCCTAAAGCTACGTACTTTATATTGACCTTGAACAATTACACTAGCCAAACAAATGCAAACAACTTAATGAGTGATCACAAAAAATGTGTTGAATTAAAAAAAAACATTCGTGATGCATTTGATGCACTTAGACTTGAAAGGAAATGCAACGTTTTGATGGATAGATTGAAGCACCAAAAGACCTATGAACTTTCGTACCGTTGTGTGACAAGACAAAATTTTGTTTAAAGATATTCCGCTCATGACAGTTAAAAATTTACATATATTCATACTTGAGTTAAATTAAAAATTGGAAAATGCCTAATGTGTATTAGGTGTGAATCTCCTATCAGCCGTATAGTAATTATGTTAGTTTATTGCATATATTTACTTTTATAAAGCCGTGTAAGGCGTTTCGCCGCATGAACGTGGATGGAGTCTTCTCTGCGTTAATTGTCACCGCATAGACTAGAATGCTTACATCCGTTAAAACGCATACTTGATTCTCATACACAAAACATAAAGCACGATGAATATTGCTTCATTGTACCGCGTTACAAGTTAAGGGAGAGATGATCTCTGTCCGATTGCTGTTTATCATCCATCCGTCCGTGCGACTTATTGATACTATATTTCATCAGTATATATGTTTTCTATTCAATTTTTTATTTAATATATTATAGCTCATAACATCATTAATTATTGTACATTTCATCAGTATATTTAGTTCCATTCATCGTCTATACATTACAGCTAATTAAAATGTTAGCGTATACTATATTTATCAAATAAGTTTGTTCAATTCATTTTCAAATATAACAGTGTAAACAGACGTCTTCATTAGAGGTGTTTGATCAGACTCGGGAAAGTTTTACACGTATTGAAATAAACCTTATTACCGAAAACATAAATTGACGGCAGGGAGGGGGGGGGGACATGTTTTCACCGTAGTGTCCTGTGGGCCATTCCCAACCAGGGTTGGGGGATTATATCAAGAGAAATAATGCCCTGGGCTGTATGCCGAAGGAAAATATCCATGGGGATATTGTCTTGGAGGAGTATTCCCATTATAATCAGTGACAATAGGCACTTTCAAATTGGTTAATACAATATTTATTTAAGTTTTCATAGACAACATGAAAGCAGTATAAAACAATATAAACATACATGCTACTTTAGGCAAGATATGCTTTACATTATGACTGTACAGTGTAATATAACAGAATTGAGAAAAAAGCTCGAGGCTAATGCTTTGTCTCTCCGCTGTCAGTTGGAAGTGCTGCAGATAAGTTGTAAACTAAAAAGCATTTAACTACAATGTACAAAAATTGCAAATAAACAAATAGTGTAGAATACCTAATACGAACGAGATAAAAGTGGAAGAGTTTTTGCAGCTTTAGAAAGTTGCGAAGAATAGAAAAACGAGTGCGGGATTGGACGTCGTTTGCAGGGTAGGGTATGTACATTAGTATTGCTAAATCTATGACTATCTCAGATGAAAGACTGAACATGTTTGAATATCAGCGGATTTTCCGTATTTGACAGCAAAGACAAGTAGTTGCAAAGTAATGGGTTGGAAACTGGACTTATTGTCAAAAAGAATTGCTCTTTTTTCATTACAAATTGAGCAATTGGAAACAAATGCTGTGTATCATCAATCTCCCACATTGACAACATGAACTTTCCAATATATTTTTTCTTAAAAATGTTTAAGTTACTACAATACATTCACAAACGTGCATGAACTATATTAAGCGTCCGCTCACAATCGTAGTAATGCATTTCGATTTTGTGTTTGCCTTTATTTAGATTTGCTTTGAAGGCAGCAATAGAATGAGAAGATCTAACAGATTCTGGAAGAGCGTTCCATGGTTAAAGTTTATTTAAGAAGGATCATGAAACAAGCTGTGATGTACATGGAATGTGGCGCATATTGTCGGAATTACGAAGCGGACATGTCGTCCTTTCATCCACGCTAAAGGGGATCAGTGCAAACAAATATGAGGGTAATCGAGAACCATACATCTTGTAGAAGAGGGTTAGTTTATGTTTAGTTCTTCTATGTTTAAGGGTTCGAGAGCCCTTTCATTATATAAATTCTGCAATGATGCTAGTGTTCCTTCACTAAATATCCGTGATGCTTCTTGTTGGATCCTTTCAAGCTATATTTCATCCTGTGTAGTAATTATCCCAGACTTCATCAGCGTATTCATGCATTGTTCTTAAAATTTGTCGTATATATAGATAGAAGGGATTTTTTATCAAGGGTAAACTTAAAAGATCTCATTAGATTTATTCCTGTCATGCTTTCTTCTCATTTGATTCAATATGGTTGTGCAATGAGCATGAGTTAAAAAAGTTCAAGCCAAGATGTTTATGAAACGATACCTCATTTATTTCTCACTCGTGAAAGAAAAGAGGGGGTGGATGGGGCGGATGATTTTCTGGATATTAATTAATACTCGGTTTTGGATAGATTAAAAGTAACCGACCACTTTACAGCCCTTGCATGGATTTTTGTCTCAAGATCAGATTTGGGTTTAGTAGCCGCATCAAACGCATTGTCGACGATTATATAAAGCGCATTATCATCTGATAAAAAGGCGACGGGGTAGTGACTATCTCGAACCATGTTATTTATGTTACAAGAAAAAGGACAGGCACTAATGTGGACCCTATCAGAATTGATAGGAAAAGCGTCAAATTTACGACCGGAAATTACAACATACTGTCTTCTGTCGTTTAGATAGTCCTATAACCAAGAAAAAAATCCCGAGATACCACTTAGTCGAATTTTATGAATTAGGCCTCTATCAAAAGCCTTGTCACAAAATACGGCTCTAACCGCTTTGACCTCATCGAGGGCATAACAAAAAGTGTGATAAACCGAGATTAATTGAATGACAGTGAAATCTTGAGTTATAAAACCTGATTGAAATGTGGTTAGCAAATCAATAGCCCTTAAATGGTTAAATGGTGTTTGTGGAGAAATCTTTTAAAACATATATATGTTCTTAGAATGCTTAGGATGGAGATTGATCTGTAGTAAGAAACATCCTGGGGATCTAACTTTTTGTGAATTGCGCATACATTTACATCTTTCCAGCTCCGTGGAACCATACCAGTACTAAATAAAAAGTTGAAAAGAGTAGTTGACCTGCGATTTCAGCTGCGATTTATTTTAAGATTCTGCTATTTATTTTGTCCGGAACTGAGGGCTTTTAAGTTCTTATAATAGAATCTAAGACCTCTTGACGGGAAATGATGATATCTAAGATTGGGTTTGATGCTTGGGAGTTAAGGACGTATGTATGAGTATTAGGTATCGTTAGATAAGATTGAGATTGAAAGAGGGAATTAAGGATATTTGCTTTATCAAGGGGTGATATAATAAAACTATGAATCAAGGGAGACAACTCGTTATGTGCTGTGTTATTTTTTGCAAATGTTTTTGAAGGTTTTCAAAAGTCGGGTGATATATGTTGTTGTTTTAGCGTAATATCTTAGCAACGTTATCAAAGTAGAGTTTTTCGCTGATCTTACCAGATTTTAGTTTAAGGTATATATGTCAATATTGTGATCGAAGCAATTATTCAAATCAAAGTTTTGCACAAGCTGAATAATTTATTGTCGTCTCCATCTTTGCACGTCCATATTTTTTATTTACAATAAGATTCGACTTTTCTGTTTGGGTGGTGACACAGTAAACCGGAAAATAACACCGAACTGTTTGGTTAAAAAAAGGCTCACTATTTAACACTGTTAATAAAGATGTAATCATAAAAAGGTCAATAATATATTCAAAGGTTTAAGTGAAATGGGTAGGTTCGTTCATTATTTGGGAGAGCTTATACTGTTAGCAGAGAAAGAGTCCGATTGGATCTAACAGTTTGTTTTATTAATGTCGAGATTGAAGTCACCTGTGATAATCAAGTGCTCAATACCTGTGTCCACTGCTAGTGATGTGGATTTTTTATGCATTCTAGTATAAAAGGACTATGGTGCGGTGGTCTCTAAAAAGAATTAAATATCTTCTATTCGTAGGTCCGGACACTCAATGACACAAAGATGAGACTTTATATGTACGAGAATGCCCCCCCTCCCCTCCTGAGGATCGTTTGTCTCTCCCTTCTTTATGGCGTATTTCTATGCCGGGGCATTAATACTCCATTCATTTTACAGCAGCCCCACGCTGTAAATTAGATGTAAAAAAACTTATTTGAACATATGGACTGTTAACCGGGCTCGGAAAAAAAAGTTTCTATAGCGTAGGACTGTCAATCCGGAAATTTTGCAGTCGACTCTCAAAACGGCCAAGAGACTTACGGGCCGTTGCGGTTGTGACCATTCTTTTTCGGATAGTACCCCTGCCAATCAAAAAAGTTCCGAAATGTTCAGATACTTTTAAGATATGTGCACTTCAAACTGGTAGACCGATTTCAAATGTCAACTTTTCCAGAGGTAAGTTTTCTTAGTGACTATAGTAAAATGACTGAAATGCTGATGAAAACGGCGAAAACTTAGCAATCAAATTAACGATTCAAGCGTTTTCTGAAAAGTTTTGGAGTGCATCATTAAATTTAAGCAATCGCAATATGAGGATACAGATGATTGACACAGACATACATTGTCTTGCTTTTTAGCACATAATACATCATTTTTATGATATAAATACATTAACCGTTACTGCTGCCGTTGTCTTGTCTCCAACTGGTACAGTTAGTATGTCGTACATATGCTGCATATATTAAGAAATATGCAACAGATGTGCGGTTACACCACAATTTCGATGACAGAGCTGTAAAAAACAAACACTCTATCACAATTTATTATGCTAATTAAGTGCGCAAATATTGATAATTGCTTGGCGTCTACTAATTATAACACAAAATCAAATGTCTCGAATGTCGAGATTATGGGCATTATACCAGACAGACCAAAGACCTATAGATTACATATAATCTATAGGTCTTTGGACAGACGCAACACATTAAACACTTAATTAAAATTGATTATGATTGAGTTTAATTTACAGCCATGTCATGAAATAGCAAACTGTTGCACATATATGTTTCTGAACAATAATCATGCCATCATCACGTATTTTGATAACATCCAAATAGCAATTTGTTTCAGACATGATAAACGATAGTATTGCTGCACATACAAGGAAATTAAATCTTTTTTTTGACAGCACCAGCCAAAGAGATACGACCTTTAATTTAGCCACAGTTTTCCGAATATTAAGTGATTTAAAGCATGTAATAATATTATAAAAAGCTTAACATTTAAAACAACATGCTTTGAAATATTTGACAAATCGTTTCATCATACAAACGAGAGCTTAATTCGTTCGGAGACATTTCTGAGAGGCACTCTCGACACCATAAGATTTTGCGCACATTTGATCGATTAATTTATGTTAATAATCTGTTTAAAAAGCTTATGCAATTGTTGGTCCTTGAAGTTTTATATATGATATATTTTTTCCATGCTGTTTTACATTTAGCACAGGCCATTTATAAGTTATTGACAAAATTAAATAAAAAATAAACCCCTGAAACAGATTTATTGAACGATTTTATTTAAAAAAAACTTAACTCAAAGGCCATCGTCCACAACTAGACTGGTATTTCCTTTAGTTAAGTTTGTGACAGTCACAACTGATGTTTTCTTTCCCAAATAAATGAACTGATCGATTTCGTTTTGTGAGTTTTATTATGTTCTCATCAAAAGGTATTAGGGGTCGATGGCATTCTCTTATATACGCAACCTACAAATACTATTTAATGCATGTGCATACATGTCAATATATAATTTATAATGTTCACAGTGCTTCTCAAACAAATGTTACAAACATGCTAAGTGTATGCACGATCATATGTACGGTTTTAACATTTTGTTAAAATATTAATACTCACATGTTGTAGTATTTTTATCTTACTAAGAGAAGTGAAATATTATTATTTATGACTTAAAATAAAACTATGAATGTAATTTATAAATTTAGGTTCACAATAGTGTATATACAAATATACATCAGCCAAATTCGTTTTTAATTCATTTGACAAAAGTATTTTATTAAAACATTAGTTAAGTGGGCATTTCAACCATAATGTCAAGTATAAAATTAAAGAAGATCTGAAAACTACCATTGACTAAGTACTTATCATATGTTATAAGTCTTTAAACATGATTGCATTTCCCAAATCCTTATTTTTCGAATTCATTCTTGCTTTGAAGGCGCAATAAATGTAGCCATACACACACACACACACGCACGCACGCACGCACGCACGCACGCACGCACGCATGCACGCACGCACGCACGCACACACGCACACACACACACCACACACACACACACACACACACACACACACACACACACACACACACACACACACACACACACACACACACACACACACACACACACACACACACACACACACACACACACACACACACACACACACACACACACACACACACACACACACACACACACACACACACACACACACACACACACACACACACACACGTAAAATCAACGAAGAATGCCGACTTCCGCCGACATCGAAAATAATGCGGCAATTTATTGCGAATACACTACCTGATAAAGTTCTGCAGAGGCATCCATCAGTATTTCAAATTCATCAGAAAATAAAGTCACAAACCATGATGTTGTTTTGTTTACAAAAGACAAATAAGATGGAGTCGTTGAATATCACGCTTATCGGTGTAGATGATTATGTGTTAACTGTGTCTAAAGTTTTCGCCTAAATATTCACCATTCATAAATCAGTTGTATCGGTAGAGCTATTTAATAACATAGCAATATGTATAGGTTATTATATGGAGAAAGTGTGCCTTAAGTGGTTATTGGCACACATGGTGATTATTTGCACTCGGGCTAAAGCCTACCGGAAGTTTGAAAATAACCGATTTTGGCACAGTTCGCCAATAACCGGTTATTTGCACACTTGCTCAATACCGAGATTTTCACGAGTTAAAACGGCCAATTTTGTTACTAAATATAGTAACATATGCAATAAAACGTTTTATTCTTGGTTCTTTACAACCAAAACCAACTTAATTATAAAAGCTACGTGATTGGGCCCAATTCTGACAAACAAATCAATTCTTAATTTGTATATTTGTTGGAATTACATGTATCCGTTTGGAGTGTTCCAGCATTGCTATTTATTTTAACGCTGACAAAGTCCTAAAAGATGTCTTGTTCCGCTTCGAAATATGATTGATTTTCTGAATATGTTTTGTAAACTAATTTGCAACTTATCGTTACAAAAGCACACTATTTTAAATACCAAAAATGCGGTTTGCATTTTTTTTCCGAACGTCGCCAATGTTGAAAGGAGCTGAATTTGATAGTATTAAATTAAAGAAATATGCATCTATCAAAATAGTAAGAATTGAACAAGCTTTACCCATGTGCAAAATTAATACTATGCATACATATACGTCGTGGGGATATGAAGCGAAATAACAATGACCTCGTAAAAACTTAACCATAAGCCTATATAATTACAACTTCTGTCACTTTCATATGAATGCTGCATTCTGATTGGATAATTTGTTTACGTGACCGGTTTTACATTTTCCGATGAACCCACTTCGTACGCAAATTAAAACATGAATATTCATAGCGCGACTTTCTGGTCATAAACAAGTTGCCAAAATGACGACACACGAACATTAACCTAAAAGACCAATGTATCGGTTATTGTAGGAAAATATGTACGAAATATCTTCGTCACAATCGGCTCGGGTGGTTAATTTTCGTCACAATCGGCTCAGGGCGTTAAAGTTGGCGCAAACCAACAACAGACAGACAGGGCAAAAACAATATGTCCCCCACTATAGTGGTGGGGGACATACAAATCGTATAATCTGGCTTTAAAAGGTTTTGACATTATGGACGTTAAAGTGCACGCGTGATATTTACCAGTATCATTTGGACGGTAACAAGGGCTATTTCTAGGTTTTTGAACTTGGTTGGATTTTGCATGTTTATGTAATAAATGCCTTATCTGCGTATCATCTTCGTATAATGAAATTTATAAATAGGTAGGATGTTGTTTTTTTTACATTTTGTACATGTTAATACACACTGACTTATGTAATGTTGCGTAAAGTACAATGCATTAATCTTAAACCACTGATATTATAATCAGAGTTAGCTAATCGCTTATTATTTTACACATTTGTTATTCATATACCTTAAATACAAGATTTGGGCACAGGACTTTCTCTACGGATAATATTTCTGGAGAATATTTTGTAAAACTATGAAAAATATTAACAACGTCAAGTCACCTTCTTAATATGTTAACTCATTTAAATTTGAAGAGATATTTTTGAAAAACTTAGAACACACATCATTTTGTTCAATTGTTCACCAAAAACTGCTCATTTTGTATTAAACACGTTTTTTAGCTCAACTGAGCACAGTGTGCTCATAGTGAGCTTTGGTGATCGCCTTTTTGTCCGTTGTGCGTTTGCGGCGTGAATATTTACCTCGTCAATACTCTGGAGGCCACATTTTGTGTCCGATCTTCATGAAATTTGGTAAACAGATATTTTTCAAGTCATATCTTGGACGATTTTGAAAATGGTTATAGTTGCTTGAAAAACATGGCCGTCAGGGGGGGGGGGGGGGGCGCGGGGCATTTTTCCTTATATGGCTACGGTAAAACCTTGTTCACACTCTAGAATCCACATTTATCGTCCGATCTTCATCAAACTTGGTAAGAACATTAGTCCCTATGATATTTTCGACAAGTTTTAAAATGGTTCCGGTTGGTTGAAAAACATGGCCGCTAGTGGTCGGAGCATTTTTCCTTATATCATTTATCCTTAAATGGCTATAATAAAAAAAAAATGTAAACCCTCTTAAAGTCACACTTATAATCCATTTTTCACGAAACTAGGTTAGAACGTTTGTTTTAATGATATCTTGGATGAGATCGAAAATGGATCCGATCTTTTAAAAAACATGGCCGCCAGGGGGCGGGGCATTTTTTTCTAATATGGCTATATATGGTTATAGTAAAACCTTGTTAACACTGTAGAGGCCACATTTATTGTCCGATCATCATGAAACTTGGTCAGAATATTTGTCGCAATAATATCTTGGATGAGTTTGAAAAGTGTTTCAGTTGATTGAAAAACATTGCCGCCAATGACGGGGCATACATATGTCTATATATGGCTATAGTAAAACTTTGTTAACCCTTTAACGTCCACATTAATTGTCCGACCTTCATCACACTTGGTCCGAAAATTTGTCCTAGTGATATCTATTTTTCCCTATATGGCTATAGTAAAAACTTGTTAACACTCTTACAGTCACATTTATTGTCAAATCATCATGAAACTTTGTCAAAACATTTGTTTATGATATCTTGAATGGGTTCGAAAATAGTTCTGGTCTGTTGAAAAACATGACAGCCAGGGGGCGCGGAAGAAGTTACATTTATAGTTCAATTTTCATGAAACTTGGTTAGAACATGTGTTCTAATGAAATATTGGGCTGCACAGAACAAGTGAGTTCCTTTGGATCTCAGTTGGGCGACTTTGGGCATTTCAGACCCTTTTGTTACAAGATATTGTTTATTGTTTTTGGTATTATGAGTAATTGAGCATGCCGTTTTCATTAAAAATATACATGTTCAAAAATTTAAACTATTTTGCAAAACTCTTTTGATGCAATAATCGAAGCAGTTTCATGTGTAGGGGATTAAAATATTAAAAACATCATACAGCTTTTGGTAAGATCAAGGTAAATCTTGATAAAAGTTTGTAAGAAGGTATCTAATTTTCATATTATATTTCAAAATTAATAAATACAACATGCAAATCTGCATGTTAATCGTAATTAAAAGTTCATAAAATCTTATTCGAACTTCACATAAAAGTGTTTTCACATTTTATTATTTGAATTATGCAAATATATATGCAGTTTTCTATTGTACTTATAATTTAGTGAACTTAATAAGTATATTAGGTAAACGTACATATAAAACATGTTTGAAGATTGATGTCTTATTCCGAGTTCATATAAATGTGTTTTCACAATGATTATTTTGCTTGGTTTCTTTGAACAATTTATGTTGTTATTTCCTTGTTTGCGGTCTTGTTATATAAACATTTATGTTGGTTATCAATTGAAACGGAAGCAATTTCAGCGACTCATGTTGTAATTTCCCATTTACACGATGAAACAATATTTTTAACACGTACTATGAACTATTAGAACCAATATAAACAAATCGCTTACCTCAGGCTAAATGTGATATGAGAATTTCCGCCATTTTTAAATAACATGGCAGATGATATTTTTCCATACAGTACCAGTCTTTATTGTGCAATAAATAAAGGTTGATTTGTTGATATCAGGCGATGTAAAGCTTTGTTTACTTTGAAAATACAAATGAAATACAACTTGTGATTTAATAAAACTTTCAATGTATTTGTCAAGTAAATAATAAAATATCCTAATGGCAACGGAATTTTTTAATTTGAACAGATTTTACCCAAATTATCAACACAGATGCCGTTGAATCACCCCTTTCTACCCAAAAGATTGATAATAATGTTTTATTATATATTAAGGTTGATAGAAAAAAACATTATTGAACCAATGATTAAAAATGTCTCTTTGTTACAATTAACCTTATTTAGAATGTCTGATTAAATAAAAATAAAAAGGTAAATGCAAAATCACCCCTGAAAATTACAATAAGCCATACCAACTTTTAAAGTATTTTACATAACTTAGCATGCCAACAATCTGGAATAGCATGCACTATGAAGTTATATATAAAATCATATAAAATCATATAGAATAAAAATTGAAATAATCACTAAAACTGATGTGTAACCAATATAAAAACATGGTTAGTACAAACATAATGTGCAGGGCTCACAATCACTGTTATAAGTTGTTTTGTTTTTAAAGAAAAAAGCTCACATAATGTTATTGCTTAATAAATCTTTTCACTAAACTCTCTAATTTTGAGATTGGTACATAGACATATCTTTCTGAAAATATGTTATAGAACGAACTTAAAACGCTTTAAACAAAAAATTCTTTGTTTTATGCGATAAATGGATATATTGCCTCATATCCAAAATAAAAGTGATACTGTTTTGATTTCATTAATTTATATATTTCCTCATTTCAAAAATTAAAAGTGATGCTGTTTTCATGACATATTATATTTGAGTCGCCTGGCCATGCTTTATTATTATTCGCCGCCAAAGGCGGAGGTATATAGAATTGGTCTTGTTTGTCCGTCGGTCCGCCCGTCCGTATGCCCGCCCGTCCGTCGATCCGTCCGTCCGTCTGTCACTAAACATTGAAGGCCTATATCTCAGAAACTATATAGGATATCAACATAAAACTTCATTGACGGATAGATATCAATGAGGAGGAGAAGTGCCATGCACAAAAACCATAACCTTACACTTTCTTCAAGTTATTGCCCTTGGTTTTGTATGATGAAACTTTTAAGGGCTATATATAAGATAGTATACAACATTTCAACATGAAACTTCATGGGTGTGTAGAAATCAATGGGAAGAAGTACCATGCACAAGAACCATAATCATGCACTTTCATAAGTTATGTGCGGTCTGCACAGGCTAATCTGGTATGACACTTTACGCATATGCATTAAGTCCAGTTTTCTCAAAACGCGGCTCAAATTATCACACGTACAGTTAAAAATAAAATCAATACTCATAAGTGAGTTTGAAAAGTATTGCGTTAGAAAAGTCACAAATACACTTTCAGGTAGCCTGCAAAATGCAAAAATGCGTGGTTGCACTCCTAAATAATTTTATGAGCCATACAAGTTTTTAGGATGAATGTTATGTTTTCCTGGTGAAATACACGACCTAAAATGATGAAATTGAAATTTAGTTGAAAATTATATCGCATTTTACCATTTCCGTCGTGCTGAAGTGTCCGATCGTCAGGGTTGGATGACTTTATCGTCAACTTGCATACAATGAAATTACATGATCACATGTAAAACTTCGAAACATAATCTTAACTCATAACTTAGATCATAACTGTGGTATTCAAGTTTGAAAGGTGCTGCGATTGAAAAGTCCCCAAGTGTATGAAGTAATGAGGAGAAAAACATTAAAAGTCAAATTTTCGTTACAAGGTCTCAGTCGGACTTATACCCACCCCTATACAAACATGCACGACAATTAATGATATAAATATGTAATGTATCTTCTATCATTTTCATTTGAAGTTCATGTACCGGTATTGCCAATTTTCTGCTGGAAATGATTTTCCCGCGCCAACGAATTATCATTGAAGCAATGTTTTAAATATTAATTCAAACATATTTTGCTGAGGACTCATAATATATTATAATAGTCTTATTAAGTATACAATAATTATAATGTTAAATATTCCATTGCACATACATTGGCTTTCTATTCGTCTTCTATTTCTGAGCTATTACAATCTTAACTCTTTGCATGCTGGGAAATTTGTCGTCTGCTAAAATGTCGTCTGCTGAATTTCTAAAATTAGCATTTTCTTCGATTTTTTTTTTCAAAGAATACTATCAGAATAACAAACAGTTTGGATCCAGATGAGACGCCACGTTCTGTGGCGTCTCATCTGGATCCAATTTGTTTGCAAAGGCCTTCAAAATTCGGTTCCCGCACTGAAAGAGTTAAGCCGCATGGCGCAAAGGTATTCGATTCAGCGTTTTAAATCATATTAAGGCATATTACAAAGAGTGTTCAAATCATGGCCCGGCGGTCAAAACTTGTGCATAAGAGGTCACTTGTTTTAATGATATCTCTATATGATGGTCTCTACCAAGCTTTTGTTTGACCCCCCTTGGGTCTACACTGGCCCTGCACTGAGGTTTCTTATTTGAGTTATTTATATATAGTGAACATTTTTGTTTTATCATTTCTCTGAAACCACAAGGCAAATAGGTTTGGTATTTGGCATGTAACATCGAATATTAAGTCTCTGCCAATTGTTTAAATCATATCTTTGGGTTAAAGAAGGCTTTGCCCTGAGAATTATATGAATATTGTGAAAACTGTGAAAATCTTCACATAACAGTTTACAGAGCGACCGATGTATTCGGCTCTGATTTTGAGATGCTCACAATCAATTTAAAACATATCTTAGTTTTCAATTATTTCTATATAACCATAGCAACCCAAATTTAAATAATGAAAACAATGATGTAATATTCACAGTCCTCAAATGACCACCTATGAACACATCGAGTGTTATTAAAGTGGCTTATTATTTTTGCGTAATCGCATGATCCATATTTAAGTGTTCAATTATTTATGTAACCATAGCAACCACACAATATTATCTCACGGAAAAAATACAGACAACTGTATTCGATAAAACATTCTACATACTGGTAGTATTGTACGGCAGGTGGTATTATTAAATTGCATTATTGGTCCGGTTGATGGTATTGTATGACACGAATAAAGTAAATGGCGTTGGTGCAAATTGAATGCTAAAATATATTTAAACGTTACAATTAATGGCCGTATTCTCCTACAATCAATGACAAAATTACTAAATCAATACATGTATTTAACAAACTTAACTATTGTGGGATATCTTCTTACAAATATTTAAGATAAGACTTATTTGTTTGAACATGAATTAAATTGTAGTAATGGTATGGGGGCAAAGTTTTACTCTATGCTAAGTTTGTATTGTTTTACAAATAAATTGGCGCTGAATAATACAAATCGTATCTCTTACATCGAAAACCGTATCACTAGGTGTGACATGTACAATATTCGATATTGTCTTTCAACGAGTTCGTTTAAAGGGGCACCGAACGTGAAATAATCACATGTCGATATGTATGCGCTACTAGGTTAATGGTTTATACTTTTGAATATTAATCGTTTAATATAACTTCAAAAGGAGTGAATTAATCGAAGATAATTGGATATCATTACGTCGATGACATGTTTCAAATAAAATATTTAAAAACAACAACAATATAATTTAAAAAAATATCCTGATAAATACTACTAAAAATTCAAATATTTGAAAAAAATTCAAAATGCGTCATAAAAAATTCAGTGATAAACACATTTACCAATTATGTGTTACTATTTTATGCGTTAATATTTAAAACGTTTGTTGCAAAGTTCAATAAATAGGAATTACGAAGCTCAAGAAACACTTGCCAGAGAGAGCTTCTCATTGTGCCCGCTGATCTTTTATTTAATGCCGATAACCTACACAACACAAACAAAACATAAAGCAAAGGATAAAACATAAATTTACTAAAGCTGGAGTAACCACATTGAAACGGCCAATTCATATAGCATTGAGGTTTAAAGTTACTCTGACTGTATTGCGAGGGTGTAGATATGCACTATTTGAGTGTGAATGTACATGCATGATACTAATAACTTACAAATAACTAAGATTCTATATAAATAAAAGCCCTGGTAACATTTAAATCCACGTATGCTCTCTGTAGCCCAAACATGGCGAAACAGTATAGTAGAAAGTAACAAAGCACATTTGGGAAAAGGTTTTAACTTATTTCTATTTTTAGAATCAGTAACTGATTAAGCACAATTAAACCTGCTACCTGGAATGAGCAAATAAGTATTGATCGATGAAAAAACTTGCTTAAAGACAAAAGAGAAAAAAAGAATTATTTGATATCACGATTAAATCGCTTACAGCCTAAATAATATGCCTTATTATTACACCCCAGGAAAGCCGATACCTTGTGATCAGTGTAATACCATTGGAGCAGTGCACGTTATTTTAGCATGAACTTACATAGGGTAAGTAAATTAAAAAAAATAAAATTATCAAAGTCCAATTTGAAACAACTGTGTATTACCATTGATAAAAAAGGTATTGACCTACATGTAGAAAAAATCCTGACAATTTTTCTTAAAAAAATTGAGCGAAATGTGGCTCCCGGAAGTAGAAGATCGGGCAAAATGGGCCCATATTCAGGCATTTAGGGGAGAAAAACTGCTTTAATTTGCAAGCCACTTCAATAATTAAATAATTTAAACAAACTTACACATGTCTGCCATAACCTCTCAGCAGGGTTTCTCCAGAAAACTATTTCTTTTGGAGAAATTTGCGTTTTTAATGACCATGTTGCGAAAACATTGGAAACCATCTGGAGAAGACCAGGACACCTTATATGAGCAGTGACTTAATAATTCTTTTTGGTGCGCGGAAAAAATCATTTCCAGCCATTTTGTTGCAATGTCATTGCTTTGTAGAGGCATAGAATAAGTGTTTGTGGGCACATATGCATACAAATGTACTTTTAAATGCGCTATGTAGTATCAATTGTGCCTTTTCAACATTCTCGTGTTTTATTTTTTGTTACCAACACTATTTTGGAAAATTTAAAAAAAGTCTTGACCGCTTTGTCACATTAATTAATTGGTTATGTACATAGAATGATGTCTTAATAAGTGTATATGGGGGTTGTTAATATACTATTTAATTAGTCACAGTTTAAAAGCAGGTGGTAGTGATGATATATGTACATCGGCATTTATAAGTAACTTAAAAGTCAGGTTGTAAGGAAGTTATTATACAGTGAAACATCCACTAACAGTCACTGTCAACAACAAACAGTCATCTCAAAACAAGTTCACTAATGGCTACCTCTTAGTTTGGTGTACCTCCCCTTATCTTATCAGATATATGCTATGCAAAACAAGGCTTGATACCTCTCCCCATTTCAACATTTCAAAAATGAATTTTAAACGGGTATCTATAAATTTTTGACTTAAGTGTATCCCATTTTCCTTTACAACTCGCTCACAGTGTCTATCAATTGTTTAACTTATTGACATGTGTCTCCCAAAGTCATGACTTTTGTCAATTGAGATATATATATATGAAATGTATAAGAAACTGTTCAATTAAATACCTCTTACTCAAACCATCTGAAAACAACAGCCATCTCTCTACACCACCCAACTCCTATCTATGGCAGTTGGTTGTTGTCAGCAGGTTGAAAAAAGTCCTTAATTTTTCGGTAATAAGGTAATGACAAGTTTTTGAGGCTCTTAAAAAAAGTGAATCAATGAAGTAAGGATTGCGATCATCACTACCACATACTTTAAAACTGTAACTAATTAAATATTATAAATACAACCCCCTTATACACTTATTTAGACATCATTTTATGTACCTAACCAATTAATTTATGTGACAAAGCAGTCAAGTCTTTCTTTTAATTTTCCAAAATAGTGTTGTTATAAAGAAATAAAACACGAGAATGTTGAAAAGGCACTATTTATAATACATAGCGCATTAAAAAGTAGTGTATGCATATGCGCCCACATACACTTTTCTATGCATCTACAAAGCAAAGCCATTGCAACAAAATGGCTGGAAATTAGGTTTTTTGTCACCAAAAAGAATAATAAAGTCACTGCTCATATAAGGTATCCTGGTCTTTTCCAGATGGTATACATGTTTTCCCAACATGGTCATTAAAAACGCAAATTTATCCACACAAAAATAGTTGGTTGGAGAAAACCTGCTGAGAGGTTATGGCATACATGTGTAAGTTTGTATAAATCCTTTAACTATTGCAGTGGCTTGCAAATTAATGCAGTTTTTCTCCCCTAAATGCCTGACCATGGCCCATTTGCCCGATCTTCTACTTCAGGGAGCCACGTTTCGCTCATTTTCTAAGAAAATTTGTCAGGATTTGTTCTACATGAAAGCCAATACCTTTGTTATCAATGGTATTACACAGTTGTTTCAAATTGGACTTTGACAATTTTATTTTTTCAAATTTTCTTACCCTATGTTAGTTAAAGTGGTATTATGGGCATCTAACAGTTTATAGGTGTCTATCGCAACCGTTGTTTATTTTTGGTGTTTTCACTTCATATACACTTGTATTTGTTAATGCAGCATCAACATACTAAAACAATATCCCGGAAAGAGAAAAATAATGCATTTGAATATCAACCGTACTTTCGTTTGACAACTGATCATGCATGTACGATGTGAACCTAAATTTAGTTTTAGTGCAGATTCGTTCATACGACACAAAGACACAATTTTGTTTTACGGATCATTTCGGCTTAGAGGACTGGGTGAGTCACGTAAGAATATCGAATATAAAATTTATTTTTATAAACAACTGGTAACAAGAGGAGTTGCAGATAATTGGTCAGTAACCACATTTTAACTAACTCTTTTGACCTGTTAAAGGGGCCTTTTCACAGATTTTGGCATTTTTTTAACTTATTCATTAAATGCTTTATATTGATAAATGTAAACATTGGATCATAAAAGCTCCAGTAAAAAATCAAGAAAAAAATTAAAAAAAGAAAAAGAACATTGCCCGGAGCAGGTTTCGAACCAGTGACCCCTGGAGTCCTGCCAGAGTCCTGAAGTAAAAACGCTTTAGCCTACAGAGCTATTCCGCCGAGTACACATATTAGACGTATTTTATACCTTATATAAGCAATCTTCGTAGTTTCACAAAATTTAACGACAAAAACAGAACTCTCCAAATTATTCAATCGTTTCGCGTTGCAACGCTTTATAATTTTTAGGTTTTAAAATCGTCAAAAGATGCATATAATGGCTTTATTAGAGCATGGTTAATGTTCAGTATTACTGTTTCCTCACAAATATCATAACTAAAACGAAAACTTACGAATCTGAAACAACTTTTTTCAATTTTGTCAATTTACCAAAGCGTGAAAAGATCCCTTTAATTCTTTTCAGCTCAATTCAACAGTGAAAAATGCCCATAATATCACTTTAATGCTTACCGGTAAATAACGAGCACTGCACCAATGGTATTACACTGCTCACAAGGTATCGGGTTTCCTGGGTGTATTAGTTCACATAATATTCAACGTTTCATTTGTTTCATTGACAAAAAAGATTTTTGTCATTCGATCTGAACTCATACGCGTCACGGGGCAGTCGTTCTATTGTAGCTGAATTGTCTTTCTACACAAAATATCACAGTTCTTCCAGCTATGTTGTCGCTTAAAGCATATAGTATTGTTTTAGCTTGATACCCGTGTTTCTATTACTAGTATCTATGTATGTAATGTATGCAATTAATGTATTAAACAATACATTTTTAAACTAATTTCGTCGTGAAAAAATATTTTTATCTAGTTTAAATGCTTCTGTTTCATTAAAAGCTACGCCTATTTATTTGGCTTTACACCCCAAACACTGGTGACAAAACCAATTTTGTTTTAAACAATGCCATTATGGCTTTATGAATGGTTAAGCGCATTATCAATGTCATGCTGCCACTTAGCCACACTCTGTATTGAAGGTAATTATACCTTACTATCAGAGAGAAAGTTGTGCGGGTAGTGTTTGGACAGAATAAACTTAGTCAATATGCAAAGGAACAAGAGGTAATATTGTTAATAAATTATATATGTGGATACTGTTTTAAGAGCAACGTAAGCGATATGTGCGAATTAAAATAAGTCAAGTAGATATCGATTTTGAATAAAGCCAGTTTTGATGATTAGATCGTTTTTCACTCTGTAATTTCACTCTATCGCATATTTTTGAACAAAACATTCCTAACCAAAACCTCTTAATGCAACACGAGATGAAAAGTATGAAGTGTCGGCTTATCATGAAAATCATGGCGGCGTTAGCTATATGTGGTCTAAACTATCAAACGGGCTGATCCCGCAACCGCAATATAAAATGTCAAAGGTACAATTATTTGGAAAATAACTTGTTTGTTCATTCTTAACTACGTTATAATTTATATTCAATTATGTGTATTCTTAATAATGAACACAATGCTGTGTTCGGATGTGTGTTTTATGCAAATGTTTATTCATAAAATTTGTTGAATGTAGTAATAATTATATAATTATATAATATTGTAAAGATGTAGATTGCAAGGGCCTTTCAAAAAGTATAATATATAACGTATACACGTTCCTCCAAAAATTGCAAAATACGATGTATTGCTAAGGTTTAAAATTCATCTAATTCGATGTTTTTACTTTGAAAACAAACAACGAAAACAATACAAAACTCGTCTCAAAAATATTTTCAAAGATTAATTTAACCTTTGTTTCTGTCAACGAAAGCTATGGTAAACTTTTTAAAAGTTTAAATATGGTTTGCATTTTACTTTTAGACCGATACATATTTGTTATCCTTATTTACAATTTTCCCGAAAGTCACGCCTCTCTATCTTTGAATTCTCTTTGCAAATAGCAAGAGGTCATTAAAACAATCAATATTGATATTGATTCCAGCCGATATCAAAAAACAAATACCCCTAGTTTGGCTACATTTAACTCTAGTCGGAAGACTTAATGGTTTTGTTCCTGTTGTTCTTTACCAATTGGTCGCAGGGCTTCAACCTTTGTCGAACTTCTTGATTCAGGCGAAGGTCATGGTTTGTGATTGTCGCTGTAAACGGACGACTTATATCCCAGTGATCGGGGGGTAAATGTCAAAGTCGATTGAGGATGTGTCTAATATAAAAATCAGACTATAAATACGTGCATTTAACATTTGTATTGTATTAGTTCATGTTGTATCCAGGTTAAGTCATTAACAGAAAAACAAATAAGACAGCTTTTGAGTGGTATGGGTATATATTCAAAATACCATTCAATCTTAAATATAATCGAACTTGTCAAATGCGCTTTAATACTAAAACTGACGTCGTACATAACATTTAGGAGCAAATAAAAATCACGCCAAGTTAAACTCAAACGTATTTCATGAAAAATATTGGCTCGACCAAATACCACCCACTTCGGGAACGTAATCATTAGTGAGAATATCATAACAATGATAACAATAACCAAAATAGGAGGCAACTACACAAGCCGAAATAACAGTAGGTACAGAACTTACTCAATATTTAAATAATCACCAGATAAACACTATAACAATTGTCAATTCTATTGCTTACCTGTCTGTATTGATCAATACTAACAAAGCAATATTTTAAATACTACTTAACTTATAAAGGGGGATTTAGAACAGTGGCGGACTAACGTAATGCATAATGGTGTCGAACGTTTAACATGTTTTTTGGGATAAGCTGAAAGGCTTCCTCTCGGTAGACACATTTCATTATAATTTATATAGGTGTTTGTCAAATTTAATGGCTAAAATGATAGTCATCAAGAGGATTTCTATTTAAGTTTTGCTCATACGAGCCACGTGCCAAAATGTGAAACTTTGTTTACAGCACCATCAAGAAGTGAGTTTCATCCAGGCACAAAACATCATAGAATCATGCATGATACATCAATCGTACAACGGAAATTTTATGTTTTTGCATAAGTTGCGCCCCTTTAGACATAAATAGTTGGTCCTAATATCGAACGGTAAAGTAGATTACCTACTTAAGGTGGGAAACATTTTATCACTATCGTCTTGATATTTATTTTATAACTATGTTTTGTGAATTTTACTGTTAGAATTCACCTTTAATTGTTTGTGTCCATCTACCTGTATCTACCTATCGATTTAAAAATTGTTTTCCCTGCCGAAGTTGGAGGGATACTGTTTTGGCGTTTCCATCCGTCCGCCGTTCGTCCCTACGTCCGTGTTTGTCGGGAGCCGTTTCTCGGTAACTTGCATGGGATAGAATGAATCTTAAAAATAAACGTGTATTTTCGCCATGCAAGTCGCCCGTGATGCGACGGTGTTTTCACAAGGAACGCGCGGCCAGCCGGCTGGCTAATCGACCGACTCACCAACCCATTTGGAAGCTGCGCTATGCGAGAGACGGCCGATTTTTCGAAACCGCTGCGCGAGCTCCCTCGTGAATTTGACTGGTCGCCGTCCGGCTACGATTGAAAGACCAGCAGAAAGGACGCGTCAAGGCTCTCCGCATCAAAGGCACGGAAGCCATGTCCGACTGAGCGTCTCGGGACCGACTAGTTCAAGTCCCGTTCGCACCGCCAAGGGAAGGCCTGTGGCTTCTTCCCGCTTGCCGTGTGTGTATGCGGCCGGGACCACTTCGGCGGCCGAGCTTCTTGCCTTTGCCAAGTTGTTCATCAGGCTGGTCGCCCCCTCTGAGGGAGCCCTGGCTAGGCTCCCGCTGTACAAGCGCGCGATGTCCCTGCTCTCGAACATCGGTCCGGAACGATCAGCTACTGCCCGGGAGACTAGGCATGTCGCCATATATATAGGAATGATTTCGTCTCCATCGGTACCGTCCAAGACGGGGTTATATCCGCTCATCTGTAGATCGCGACAACCTATATATTATCGGCCGAAAGCATGCCTTCGGAAGCCACCGCTGAGACGAGGCCCTTCGGCCGCTTACGCTGGCTCGCCCGCTGTGTTCGGCAGGGAGTCCGCGGTACCAGGCAGAGACAAGCGGTCCCATATTTACAGCCGCCGTTCATCGGCGCTCCGCGAGAATCTTCTCAGCGTTCAGGTCTCTTGAGCTCGGTAGCCCGGCCCGGGCGATGAGGCCCGCGAGACGAGGCCCGCGAGACCACCCCTACAGGACCTGTTTATTTTACTTTTTTCTAAATTTGATTGAAAATTTGATTCTAAGATATTTTATAGTATAAGACTCTTGTTTTCTCAACGAGGGGTACAATAGTAATAATAGACACGAGTACTTGTAATTTTCAGGTTTTAATAAATACAACAGAGATTATGTAGACATAAAATGATACATATGTGTTTATATACATTGTTATTATAGCCTGGTAAATAGACTAGAGAAATCTAAAAGTTTCACGCATCGGTGTGTGGCAATGGGTTTTGGGCCACTTAATAAATATGAGATCGATATACAATATACATCGGTAGATTACGTCTACTGTAATTATTTGGACTAAGGATGGGCCACACTTCCTATAGAGGAAGCTCCGTTATGTACTACATAAAGTACATGTTTATTTTTTGGAGTACAACGGCAACTTACCAATATCAAAAACATTCACAGAAGTCTTGTGTACTCAAAAGGCCTACTTGTCTTAAGGTAAAAATAAACGTATTTAGTTGATTGAAGATTATATAACAAAGGGAACTAATTCAGTATATTTAGTATATGGTTCGGATGTTTTCCCTTCATCTCGAAAAAGTACTTTATTCAAGGTACTGAAAATACACGTGCGCCACCTGCTGTCATAATTTGGTAACTGGCATTCGGCTTATTTGCATTATACTTACTGCCTGTTGCTTATTGTCGTTGTTAATGACGCTATGTGGCAAAACCGATTATGACTGGTTTCATCATGACTGACGCAGTTTCATCACGTTTGTAAGTACATATGCATGAGAGTGAAATTATGTGCTATGCAATCATCAATGGGGAATGATGAACACACACACACACATTGGAAAGTCACCAAACATGTTGCAACACTCATTATGTATAAACGAATACACAACACGCATGTTAGAATTGTCATAAAGCATATTAGAATAAACATCAGTCATAATGGCAAGATTCACCATAAATGATGTTTTTACCTCAATATAATTCAATATTTTAGCAAAATGTTCCATTTAATGTTAGAATTAATAAATTATTTCTTTTTTGTTTCAGGAACGAACCACCTGCATGGAATTCAGGTGATAATTTTTGCATAAGGTTCTTTTGATCTTTGTTGTACTAAACATTTAAAAATTCTCCCGAACATTTACCGTACTTCTTTTTCATCGCTAAGGTTAGTCAGAAATAAGTATATGTTTAACATTACATGTCACTTAAAATATAAACACTCCTAAGTGTTAATTGCTAAGTAGACAAAATCTCGTCCAACATTTCCAAAGTAGTTTCAGCACTCTATTTTCAGGTCTAATGTTTTATTAGTGGACTCTATCATCTCTAGCTTTTTTACATAACGCCTTACTAACTGTAAGCCGTCTTGGTTTTTATTGCGAGGACAGCGACATGTTTTCATACCCTTCACACAAAAATGCGGGCTTTGTTGGAACGTTAGAAAAAGGGCATAGCATTTAATTTAGTGAAACATGTATTGGCAAAACTTAGCAGTGAAAAACCTTCAACCAGAAACTTGAAATTTAAGGAAACCTGCATCATTTGGAATAAATTTCTTGGTGGAAGAGGCCTATGTTAAAACACGACTGAAACAGTTCAATTTTCCAAAGTTGTAACTGATTTCACTAACAGATTGTGTTTTATCGCTGAGAGTCTCTCATATGTATATTATCTGTGTTCATGCCTGTTTCCAGAGGAAAAGTTTTTGAAAATATATCTAAAGGGCCGCCCAGTGCCCTTGTGCGCGCCCACAAACATCGAGGATGAAGGCCCGTACGACGTGAAGGCACCTCAAGACCCGCCTGCTCAGCAACTCAAACTAGAATGGGTGTATCCTTTACAGTATAGGCTGGAATGTATGGCTGTTTGATTAAATTGGATTCCCACTTTCAAAGACATTTATCAAACCAGAGTCTCCATTTGCAATAGTTGACCAATGAAAATTAGTGAAGTATTCCGGCTTCGAGTATATCCCCGCAAAGAAGTTTTAGGGGGGGATATTTGAGTCACTGCCGGTTTAGTAAGCTATTAAATTGAAACTTAAATATTTAATCACTTATAAGTTCAGACAGAAATTACACGCGCAATCGTCCACTCGTTTGTTGAGTTATATGCTATAAATAAACCCATAGGCATAATACAATGTTCACCGTTTGTGGATCGAATTAAATCTTAAACTATGTGATCACTGTGAAGTGTAGAAGTGCATTGCAGAAATTTCACGCGTAAAGTTTCTCTTATTCCTAGGCTGTTGTACTTGAACTTAGCCATGATTATAATAAAATGTTGGAAGTGTGTGTGTGTGGGGGGGGGGGATAACTTCAATATATCTTAACCGAATAAATTAAAACTTCATTTTGAAGTGTATATGTGCAATGCAGATTTTTCCCGTGCAGTGATCTACTTATAAAGCAAAGAACTTTAATCATACCGTACATACCATTCAACTATGTTCGAATGTTGAAGCCGTCGTAAGACAAGTGTTTTACACGAGTTGTGCAACTACTCAGGTATTGCTCAAGAACAAATTCAAATTCTGAACCTAGTTTGACTGTAAAGAAGTTCATGTACAAAATACGTACAGGGTTTTTATAAGCATACTAATATGTATATACAGCAAAAGTGTCAATATTAAAAATAAATGAATTTAATTAATACATTTAGATATCAGAGTCTATTTAAGAACAGGCAAGAAAACATTCATCTCATTTTCATTAACGGAACGGTAATACAATAGTCACATTGAGTAGACCGCAATTACTGTTTTACCTTCTCAAAGCACAATTACCTTGACCCAAGTTACTTAGGTACGGTTACCGGGGTGGCGACTGCATGTCAAACCTTTACACCATTGCAACCGGGGAGGTAATCTACTTCAGTGCGGCTGTGGTTGTCCTCCATAACTTTGCGGAGCAGACTCAAAGACACTATACAGAACACAATAATGATGTCAAAAGGTAATAAGAGATGTTTGCAAATCATGACCTCCCGACTTGCAGAAAAATAAAACATGTGACCTACACATTAGATGCATTGATTAGAAAATCACGAGGGCTCATTATTCGTCCAGACTTACAAGCATACTAGGATAAATATGATTCCAAGACATTTCTAGATATTGTGCTGACACCAACATGTGTCAAGCTTTCTACTAAATCAACCACTCACAATTTATGTGATTATAGAGCATATATTGGTTAAAGTTTTTGTGTGGAAAGGGATTTTCTGTTATGGCCTCGACATTTGACCCGTTAACTTGAAAGTATATAGGTGGCATTCTTTCTTCTAAAATAAACAACATACCAACTTAAATAATAATAGGTTCTATTCATCACAAAGAAACCGATTTCTGTAATCAAGCTAATTTGATCTTTAATGTCAATTCAAAATGTGTATGTTTTCTTCAAATGTAAAAAGTTTACATAACTGTAAGTAAAAGCGGTCTTAAAAATAATGCCAACATATTAAAATCCCAATTTACCTTTATCTTAAAGCTGGTGACCTCACAATCAAAAGGCTTTCTAAGAAGTAACCACTAAAGAAATAGTTTTGATTTTATGTCAAAACATTCGCAAGATATCTAAGATTACAAATTTACTGTGACAGTCACTTGTTATCTTTACCGTTAATATTTTTACTTCAAAATCGGATAGCTTCTTCCTTTCCCCCGAGGTCACCAATAATTTGCATGATTTTGGTTAAAGCGGTCTCCAAATATCGCGAGAAAAAGAAAGATCTACGGACGCATACATACCGGTAGACCGACCGAGAAGAACTCACGAACAACCGACAAATGCAAAGCAATATACCTCACTACTTCGAAGGGGGAGGGAGTTGTCATGTTTTGAAGCTATTTATCATGAACTATGATACAATACAGCATTATGGATTGAATATAAATTCATTATATCCTTTTAAAAACAACATTTGAGTAAACTGAACAATGTTAAAATCCAAAACGGTTGGAATTTAAAAGAATTGTGTTCTTTTTAAGCTTAAAGAAAACCAGTTGAACCTAAATAATGTACTAAGTGAGGTTTTCTAGAATGTGTGACTCAATTATACAAATACAGTACATTCGGTAATGGAGTACCCCAGCGGTTTTGGCCCTGCATATTAACATAGTACATACTTTACCAGAATATTCCATGAATTGCTTTGTGCCGCTGTGAATTACTTCGCTTTTGACAAATAACAAGCAAATTCATTGCATTGATATCCCCCGCCAATATGCTTCTTGACACAAAAGTGTTATATTTGACACTCAAAAAAGCATTTTTTTTCAAGATACAAAGGGCCATAACTCCATTATTAACATATGGTGTACAATGCCATTTGGTGTGCATCATCCTCTTCACCATATATATACTCATACCAAGTTTCAATGAAATCCGCAAAAGCACTTCTAAGATATGGCTCCGGACACAAAAGTGCCGGACGAACGGACGGACGGAAAGACGGACAACGCCAAAACAATATCCCTCCGCCTATGGCGGGGCATAATAAAATGAGATCCATCCTGATTTCAGCCTGGCCATTCATCCAGACCAAGTTAAGGTGGCAACGGGACAGGTTACTGGTCATGAGAAAAAGGGCAAGGTAGGTCTCATATCACTAAATGGCTTAACGTGTGAATAAAGTATCCATAGTTTACTCGCCAGTGGATGTAAACACTGCGAGGAGTTTGGGCTTTCACGTGTCCTTGCCTTGTACCTTGATACATAATCGAGCTTAGATGCATTGTGTCATACAAATATTGAAAGTCAATCATAAAACTGGTCTTCATGTATCAAATAAATGCATTACGTCGTCCTGATCATCCCTTGATATGTAGCTTGTAGGTTAATTGACGTGCGTCTATTATAATGTCAGGTAAAATTATCAACTTTAGAAATATATACCAGATTTGTAACATAGTTCAATGTTTTGTTTTGATAACTTGTTTATAAACTTCATAATGATATTTGACCTCGGTATTGGACCACTTTAACCTGCTGCTATAGCAATCTTGCAAATCCCATCACATAAAATCTGTAAAAAAATAAATGAAGTAATTGCAGCGTTCATGGTCCAAGTGGTACTTACTTAGACAATGTTTCATGAAATATCAAACTCTGAATTTCTTTCCTCGAAACTTACAACTTCTTCATTTCTGTATGATGAAAAGAAAGTATGTATGAACGACTAATATATTGTGCACAAATCTTATTTAGTCAATCGAAGTTCAGTTAAATCCTTCTTTTGAAAACGCATGCAAATTGTTTAATTGATGACAGGCTGATAATTTATAAAGCAAAATATTTGAATGAAATATGCACAGTACCAATTGCTGTTAACGAGACCCACAGTTCATACGTTGGAGTATGCAAATAGTATCGGTCGAGCAAATTGCACGCGACTGGTGAATCAAAGGTTTCTTTCAAATATTGGACAGATTTAAATGAAATGAATAAGGCATGGATGTCTCTATCTTTATTCCAGGCGCACGTAAGGGTGTGGGAGAGCATCAACCTTACGACGCTGCACGTGATCGGCGAGGGGGAGTTCCAGAGGAACGTCTGCTGCGTCTCCTTCTCTCCAGTGAGTAGGAATATATATAAAAAGTAGTTCCATCATTCTCTCGTTTGTGTAGAAATATGTCTCTAAAACGTAGTTCTATCCTTCTCTCCAGTGAGTAGGAATATGTGTATCAAAAGTAGTTAATGCTGCGCTCAAGTGATTAGGAATCTTTCTATGACATAAATGTAGCTGCATCCTTCTCTGTCCTGAGAAATAAAATATTATATAAAAGCTGAGATCCATCACTCCCTCATTTAGTTGCAATACGCCTAATGCAAGTATTTTATAGATCCATAGTAGATCCATTCATCTCTCTTATGAGAACAAAATCACGTGAAAGTATAGATCTGACCTCTGAAGTAAAGTGGAAAGTGTCCAAAAAGGAGTTCTAATTCTCTCGCCCGTGAGTTAAAAATTGTGTTGTGACATTGTGTTCTCATGTACAAGTGCCGTATTTCCATTTAAGTTTATTTTACCTTCGCAAGTCATGCTTACAATCCGAAACGAGTTAACTTTGCCCGAATTTAATTGACGACATAACTACTTAGGTTGATGGGAATAACTTACTGGCGGTGGATGAAAGTAACGAACATATCCTGTCTGTCTGGGATGTCAGCCGAGACAACAAATTCTCCAAGATAACCGACTGCAAGGTATTAATATATAATGCATAGTGAGACGTTCTTGCATTATATAACCGTTTTTTTTTATCTAGTTACTTTTGAATTAGATACGAGATGGTTGTTTATCAGGAGTCTCCTGAGTTTTTCTCTTTGATTAACATACAAAATGTCTTTCAAAAATGATAAAACCTAATGTTGAACAGTCGTCAGTTGACCCGTATGAGGGCAATCCGATCGTTTGTTATCGCAAGTCACATATCTGTGTCATATACTAGTAATCGCAAGTCACATATCTTGGTCATATACTCGCAAGTCACATATCTGGGTCATATAATTACAAGTCACATATATGCGTCATATAATCGCAAGTCACATACCTTGGTCATATAATCGTAAGTCACATACCTGGGTCATATAATTGCAAGTCACATATCTGGGTCATAAATGTCAAGTCACATATCTGGGTCATATAATCACAAGTCGCATGTCTGTGTCACATTATCGCAAGTCACATATCTGGGTTACATAATCGCAAGTAACATTTCTGTGTCACATAACCGCAAGCCAAAATATCTTGGTCATATAATCGCAAGTCACATATCTGGGTCATATATTCGCAAGTCACATATCTGGGTCATATAATCGCTAGTAACATATATGGGTCATATAATGGCAAGTCACATATCTGTCTCATATCATAACAAGTCACATATCTGGGTCATATAATCGCAAGTCACATATTTGGGTCACATTATTTCAAGTCACATATTTGGTTCATATAATCGCAATTCAAATATCTGGGTTATATAATCGCAACTCACATATCTGTCTCATATAATCGCAATTCACATATCTGCGTCATATAATTGCAAGTCTTATATCTGGGTCATATAATCGCAAGTCACATTTTTGGGTTGCGTAATCGCAAGTCACATATCTGGGTCATAAAATCGCAAGTCACAAATCTTTCTCATATAATCGCAAGTCATATATATAGGTCATATAATCGCAAGTCACATATCTGGGTCATATAATCATTAGGCACATATTTGGTTCATATGAACGCAAGTAATATATATGTGTCATATTATCGCAAGTCAATTATCTTCGTCATTTAATTGTAAATCACATATCTGGGTCATATCATCATAAGTCACACATCTGGGTTATATAATCACAAGTCACATATCTGGGTCATATAATCGCAAGTCACAAATCTGGGTCATATAATCGCAAGTCACATATTTGGGTCATATAATCGCAAATCACATCTGTGTCATATAATCGCAAGTCAAATATCAGGGTTATATAATCGCAAGTCACATACTTGGGTCACATAATCGCAAATCACATATTTGTGTCATATAATCGAAAGTCATATATCTGGGTTATATAAACGCAAGTCACATATTTAGGTCACATAATCGAAAGTCATATATTATAGTAATATAATCGCAAGTTACATATCTGGGTCATATAAGTTTGTTATTTATGTTCGTTACATAGTCGTCAAATGACCCTGTGACCCAGTGTGCCTTCCACCCAAAAGAAGAGAATCAGATCGTCTGCTGTGGCAAGTCACAGATCACATTCTGGACGCTTGAGGGGGAGAGACTTTCCAAGAAGGGCGGAATCTTTGGGGTGAGGACCCAGGGTATCTAGCATGAGCATGTCATAATTGTTTGTTGTGTTTCATATGAATTAGATAAGTCTGAGTATAAGGCAAATACTAGTAGATGTAAGAGCATTTGCATTCTTCGAATAATCTTTTATTAACTCCCGGCATTTCCAAAGATGTGTCTGAGCATTTATCAATATTAAATGTAAATAAAATGTGTACAATTACTAGTATTAAAGCCTGTTACACTTTACATATGATTTTTATGGGTGTTATATTTTAAATAAATTAAGAGTATGAAGATTCAGCTTAAGAATATTCACAAGTATTGTGCCATGTGTGTGCATTTATGTGAGTATCATTATGGTGCATGTGTATTGCAGAAAAACGAGAAGCCAAAGTCGGTCCATTGTTTCAGCTTCACAGAGAACGGGGACGTCGTGTCCGGAGACTCCAGTGGCAATATCTACGTCTGGGAGAAAGGTAAACCAGTTATCTATGTCTTGGAGAAATGTTTACAACGTATCTACGTCTGAGAGAAAGATTAACCTAATACATTTTCAGAGAAAGGTAAACCTCATATTTACGTCTGGAAGAAAGGTAAAACTCAAATGTACGTGTTAAAAAAGGTTAACCGCGTTTCTATGTCTGGAAGCAATTTTAGCCTCATATATATGTCTGTAACAAAGGTAATACTCATATCGCTCTGGGATAAAGGTAAATGTAATATCTACGTCTGGAAGAAAGGTGAAACTCAAATGTACGTGTTAAAAAAGGTAAACCGCGTTTCTATATCTGTAAGCAATTTTAACCTCATATCTATGTCTGTTACAAATGTAACCCTTATATTCCTCTGGGAGAAAGGTTAATGTAATATCTACGTCTGAGAGTAAGGTAAACCTGTATCAGCATGGTGTTCTTCCACATATGTTGGAGTTGTTCCTGAACACTCACAAATGATTGTATGGTACAAATTTTCGTAGATTTTGTGTTCAAAAACAACCATACATTTTAGGAGCAAATGAAAAATCTGTTAAGTTTTAAAGCCTTACAAATAATACCTAGCTCATTAAGTAGCATGTTGCAGATTGTAAAGCTTGTGTGTGTGGATTAATAGTGCAACGTACGGTTCCAGGCACCAACAAGATCAGCAAGGCCATTCCAAACGCCCACGATGGTGATGTGTTCAGCATCTGTTGTTCGAGAGATGGAACCATTCTATCCGGAGGAGGGACAGACAGGAAAATCATTCAGTGGGACGCGGAGTTCAACAAAACTGGAGTAGAAAATGAGGCCAGTAAAAATGCTTTATAGGACAATTTTAGTATAAGTAATGTAGATTTGTTTTGCATAAAGCTGTCGATAAGATTCGTTATCTTGGTGGTAGTTTTTGTGAAAAGCATTTTTGGTGGAAACCAAATATGAATTAATTTTATCATGGCTAGTAAGTCATCGTGGTCCTATTGTAGAAAATAATAATGAAATTGATGGAAAAATGAATAAGCAACAAAAATTAAAATTGAAATACACACATAATTGAAACCCATATTTTCAATGTCAAAACATTCATATTTTGGTCACTGTCAACCTGTATATCATGTAAATGCACTGTAGAAATTAAGTCTATCTATTATGATTAGATCCCTGTGGAGTTTGGAGCTGTACGGATGATAAGCCAGAAGCCGGACAACATGATTCTAGTGGGAACCATCCGTAACTGCATCTTACAGGGGAATATGGACCTAAACGTCTCACCTGTTGTTGAGGTAAACTTAACAAACCTTTACACCGGTTGTTATATAAACTGACCGTGGCAACATTAAATAGTTTCAGAGTTGCAATCATCGTACGTACTTACTTATTTCCCTGGATGCTCTTCTGCTCTTAGATCGATTTTTATTAAATATTTCTCACAAACTCACAACGTGCTCTTGCTAAGCTTTTGTTATTGCTATGAATATGTTTGTCTTTTGGAAAAAAAGCTTATGAACACTTAAAGGGCACATTAATTTCCAATATTCATGAAATTAAGTCTTAATGTTTGTCCCAGATAAATTGGCATATTTAAGCCTCGTTTAATTTTGTTCCAAATTGATCAAACGATTAAATTAAATATAAAAACTAGTGCATATTCTTGAGACAGCTTTTGTTGCCCAGCGGTCAAAATATTAATTAAAAAAATATGCCGTAATGATATCTCAGCCTTGTTGGAAACTGAGTCATAAAGGTTGAAAAACTAGGTCACTAGGTCCAATTCAAACAAAACTTTGTGAAAACTCCAGAGAATATGTACTGCCAATATTCGTGAAACTTGTTCATACGATTTTTCCAACGGCGGATTTGTAACTGGACCACATGGGGATAAAAAAAATAGCTCACATGTTTAAGTTGAAAGAAAAACGTGTGATTATTTAAGAGATCACGTTTGTTTCCCATTTTTTATGAATAATTATCTACAAAATATGACAAATTCAAAACTGTGTCACGTTGGATCCTAAATAAGGTATCTAAATCACATTTAAAAACCCTCTAGATACCACATGTATTTCCCATCCTACATGAAAGTTTTACCAAACATTTCTTTAAATGGTATTTTACCCGAATTCGAAACTGGGTCAAAAACTAGGTCAAATTAAATAAACAGATTTTAGCTCTCTTGCAATCAAATTTGATCACACAATATTCTGAAACTTTCAGAATATCAAACTATTTTTTGTAAGTATTTCCACGAAGAGTAAGAATTGGTTTGGGTCCATTGGCAAAATGGCAGCCAAAAGCCGGGAAGTTTTGCTATAGTAAGACCATTTAACCACTATAGAAGTCAAATTATTGATCAGCTCATTATGACACTTGCTCAGAATATTAAAGGTAGAATGTAGTAATATTTTGTTATAATATCTGGGCTCAGTTCTAAAATGAATATTTTTTTCGAAACATGGTTGTTATGTGTTGGTGAAGTTGTCCTTTTAAGGCTACTGTTAACACTACCTGTTCAAAACAATAAAGTCCCTTGGGGTCTCATTTTAGGTCCTTTGGGCGTTTGGTCATCTTGTCTTTAATGTATAGCTGTAATATTTCAGAAGTGAGTTATTAAATACGAGTCATAACATTTGTGTAAATATGGTTATTTTACTGGATGTACCTTGAACTCCGGTTAGTGCCTTATGTTCACAAGGACCCTCTTGTTGATATCCTTAAGGGTCACAAAGAAGAGTTATGGGGCCTGGACGTGAGCCCCAGTCAGTCCCAGTTCCTAACGTGCGGATACGACAAGCACGTGTATCTGTGGGACGCCCAGACACGCTCCGTCGTCTGGCGGAAGGAGATCTCCGTACGTAGATTGATTGTGTACTAGGTCTTAAAGAAGTCTGTTTTGTGGAACATACTCTGATAACACGATTTCTGCCCGTTAATAATAAACAGTACAGAATTTACATACTGATGCATATTTTAATCCACGTGAATGAAATCTGATGTTATGTGTACTGATACAATTTATAAAAACAATGTATGTTTTGCTATCCGTAATTTTAAAATAGTATTTTTATTTTTGTTATTTCTACGGCACTTCCCACCTTACTTCTGATTAAAGAAGTGTATGTGTACGCATTCAGTACTGATAAACTAGCTACCGATTGAAAACTGTGAGTAGTTAAGCTGATCATAATACTACTGAAGTAGTGCTAAACATGGCCAAAACCCAAAGAAACAAACGTTTCGCTCAAGGATCCGGCCCGTTGTTGCTGCGTCCACCCGAGTCTGCCAATCGCAGTGGTGGGTCTGCAGACGGGCAAGTGGCTTGCACTTGACCTAAATACGCAAGAGATCGTCGCCGAGAACAGCGATGGCACAGATCAGAGGGATTGCATGCAGTTCTCACCTGGTAGGCTGTGAGATGATTGTAATAAACTGTTCACAAATGAGCATGGTTTATTAGCCAGTGAACTATGGTTAAGATTTCTGATTATATAAATTTAATTACTCTTCATTTGCAAAAATAGTTAAATAAATGGTATTTAGTTACTTAAACATATTCTAATTATGTTCTCAAAACTACAAATAAATACTTGCAACGTTCTGCAATAACGTCATATAAACTCAAGACGGCAAGATGCTGGCAGTGGGAGGTCATGACAACTGCATCTTCATATACGAAGTGAGCGATGATGGTAAAGGGTACCAAAATGTAGGCACGTGTTCCGGCCACAGCTCGTTCGTGACCCACATTGACTGGTCGGAGGACGGCGAGATACTTCGAAGCAACTCGGGCGATTACGAGGTCCTGTACTGGTATCCAAAGACATGCGGGCAGGAAATCTTCAGGGACGCTGTGAGGGACCGAGCGTGGGCCACGCAAAACTGCACCCTCTCATTCCAGTCTGCGGGTAAGGTGTTGAAACTAGTTTTTAAATTGGTTTGAACGTATCATGGGAAGAAGCAAGATTAGAAATCCTTTTTTCCAAATTTTCTTTCCGGTATTAGTTTATTCATTAATTTTATTTCCAATAAAATTGGTATACAAATATAATTTTGTGTAAACCTGAAGCTTTATTTTTCTTGTTACGATTGTATGTTGTATTCAAATTAACAATATTTCACATTATTTGCTTAATCAAACTGGTTGATTGTTTAATTAAACGATAGAGACATTGCATATGAAACCATTGCATAAAGACCTTACAGTATTTGACATTATATCGCCATTTTCTTATGAATAACTATATACTAGTTCATTACTTATTGGATATCTGGCTTTCCAATTACAGGAATCTGGCCTATTGATGCGGACGGTACGGACGTAAACAACTGTGCGGTGTCACATGACAAGAAGCTGTTGGTGAGCGCTGACGACTTTGGGAAGGTCAACCTGTACGCATTCCCGTCCATCCATCCCAAGGTAAGCATGCATTGTCTTCCTGACAAAAATTCCATTCAGGGCTCTTAAAACGGATCACTAGCTACCAGCAATTTAATCAGATCTGTTTATTTAATGAGCTTCTTTGAATTTAATTTTAATATGAAAGAAACAATATTTCTTGCTTCTTTACATGCACTTAACTTGTATTCATTCAGCGCGGCTGTATTATGAGTTGTAAGCTTAAACTTATGTAGCCAACTTCAAGCGTCGTGTCCAATAAGAAAACACATTACATTATAGTTATAACATTTTGCTACACTTTAAATGGGTGGACACAAAGAACTTGAGTGAAATTAAACATCAATGTTGATTATTTCTTTCGAAAGCAATGTTACAAAACAGTATACGCATTCGTGAATACTGAAAAAAAAATCATTTGCAACCACTCCAATTAAATCATACAACTAGCACTATGTATATCATTCATTATTTGCATTTATAATACGCAATACAATACTACAGGAAAAACGAGCAGATCCGACAGGAACATTAATAACTTCACTTTCTGTCTGGAATAGCCCCAATGACTTGTGTAATGTGCTTTAAATTTCTTCATGATGTCAGAAAGATGGACCTTGCATGCGCATGGTCAACCCTGCATGTTAATTGACTGACAACACCACCACCACATTTTTCAGAGGCTGGCTCCAAATCATATTGATAACTGTTATGAACGAGACTTAAAGTCAATCACGTATTGCAAATATTTACAGTATTATGATTCCATCCACATCTAACTCTATGGTAGAATATATATTTATATCAAATGATACACAACGCATCTGATTTTTTGGGCGCTTGCCTTCTGCAATTTGCCCAATAGGTAACATAATATACGTATACCGAAGAATGTTGTCCGTTACTGCATTTAACCACTTTGCATCCATATTCTGCATTCGCAAACAAAATAGCTCAGATGTGCGCGTTCCATCCATGGCATCGTCTTTTCACTGTTGCATAAGCACCCGAGTGGCACGCAGTCCTCATGGAAGGTGTATACAGCGACGAATTATCGGTTCAATACTGAAGTATCTACACTTAACTGATACAGCGCATTTATGTTCTTTTGTTTTAAGAAATCAACTGCTTTCGCGATATGGGCGACAAAATTTAATTACCACGAGCTACATTTTTACTGTCAAAGTAAACATCTCAATGTTCTGTGCGCTACAAAGTTTTTATATGACAATTCGCCCGTGCTTTTTCATGCCAGTTTTGAACTGTTTCCTTACACACGAAATACATGTTGTGGTTTTAACTTTCACAGCAGCTAATTAATTTGCGTTAATGTTTTCCAAGTAATCAAAACAATCTCGTATATGTCCGTCATAACAGAAGAACATTATCAACATTTATTTTTTGTTCCCATAAAGTCTCTTTTTGACCTATACTGTGTCGGTGTGACTTAAAATCCAGCAAATTCATCGATTGAATATATATGTATGAATAATAATTGAATCTACATGATGTATAGAAACCTTATGACAACGTATGTCTTCACAAAATCTCAGATACATATAACACTAAGTCGGAGTAAATACCTTGGTCACCAGTTCAAATGATAATAATCAACATTGTATTCACAAACGTTTAACAATTATGAATTGGCACGTACGACAATGACTTGTTTTAAAAAGCAGCATTTACTTTAAACCCCAATAGCTTAATCATATATTATGTTGACAGCCTGTCACCCTTCCTTAATTCCATATGTTTTATTCAACAAAGGTGATTGGTTGGCATCACGCTGCATAGTGTATTTTCGACCACACAATTTGAGCAAAAATCGCCCCACCAGTACTTTCAGTACTTTGATTGTGAGTTGGAACTGCAAATTTAAATTAATGTAAAAATAATGACCAATAATTTATTATATTAGTTTCCATCACATAAAAACAATAGTGGTACTTTATAAATTGTTCACATGCGGAAATTAAAAATAAAACGCTACACCTACTTTGACCCAACTATGAGTGAACAAAAATGGATTTAAACAATCTCGAGAAAAGCACTAGACGTATGCGCATGTTTTAAACGCTATTGGAGTCTTATTTCAAAGCAATTGCTTGTAAAATATGAATAATTAAGCATTGATGCTTTTGTATAGGTATTGCAACGTCATCTGGAACGATAGACATATGCAAATCGTGATTTATTATTATTTGCTTGAATTTTCATTAAAGCGTTTTGTGAGACAGAGTATTGTTGAAAAAATACTGTATGGTCGGTATGCTCTTTAAAGCTTGGATAACAGATTTATACATAATACTGTTTTGGATTAAGACATACCTACGGCAAAAATCTGTCCGATATACAGCGCATGTATTTGCAACTTCCATGCTATATACAGTATAATAGAAATCCGTCAGATGCTGATTTAAATGTATTTTGACAGTCTTTATGTTAAACTGCAACTTGCAAAAACAAAAACTCAATCCTTATTCCAGGCCACGGGTAACTCGTACCAGGGCCACAGCAGTCACGTGACCATGGCCAAGTTTCTGTGCGATGATTCTCGCGTAATCTCCACGGGGGGAAAAGACGAGACCGTAATGCAGTGGCAGGTGGTCGCTAAGTTAACATAACAATCTCATCCTGATAACATGGCTTGACCTTTGGTTTCGGGGCAGTTTGCATTATTATTGTTGGGGACTTTGGTCCCATTTTATGAATGGTGAAGGGATATCCAGTGTTTTCTTAAAAACTCCCTATGCATTCTTTGCTAATATTAATGCACATGTCTTTTATTTTCAAGAGGAATGTTAGTGACAAAGAGAAAGCTTAATGTTTAGTCTGACAATAATTATCAACAATTTTTGCACGTTAATTTTTCCGAAATGATTGATTCTTTGTTGATTATTATTTGCCTAGACAAAGTACTTTTTGTTCTTTTTCGTTAAATCATTTCAATAACGATATTGACCTGTTTTGATTAATTAAATATTTATGCTCAATCTAAAGTGTATAAGATAACTAAAGATGTGTTAGTTCTTTTATGTTTATATTGCTGCTGTAAAAAACATTTATGTGATCTTTATAGAATCCGTAATAACGTTTAGAGATTGTAAAATAAATGTACGACGTTTTAACGCACACTGTTCACTTTGAATGTTAAACAATACCAATATTAAATGAAAATTATTCAGCATCTCTAGTAACTGAAGTTAAAAGGTTATAATATTGCATATTTCATTCTTATATAGGTCACTATTGGTTTGAATGCTATTAAGTGTATAGAACACTATAGAATATATAGAGTTTATAGAATACAATATTTACAACATAAAGTTTTTTTAACTATATATTGTAAAAATTGTAATTTATCTCATTTCGTGTTGTGATAAAATCTTGTGTGTTTTTTTTATATTATGATAGATGTGTATTTTTCAAAGATCCAATTTTTGTACAATGTTTAACACTGTTGTATTAGCCTCTGTTTTATTATTATGTATTTTCAATCTAAAATAAATCTCTTAAAGATCGTTTAAGTGTTTGTTTTAAAGCGTTAATGGCTGTTCTTGCCTCATGACCTCTAAACTAATGTATTTAATATAACACTCAAAGTGTAAAAGTTAAATATAATTTGCTATTTTCCACAAAGTGTGCAGTTTTTAATTTGGTTGTTGTTTCGCAAACAAAATGAATACTGATTGAATTGTACAATGTTTTTATATCCACAGTGTAATACTCTGTAGAACATTAAAAAAAATATTATTATTTGAAAACAAAAGTAAAAAAATTCTTCGAGAGCTTTGTGAATACATGTACCACCCATTTTCGTCGTATGCGGCAATGAAAATGCGAAAATGAGCCCTACCTTGTTAAAATAACAAATGCTAGCAAGTAAACTGCTTCTGTATTTCGATTAACAAAATGTCGCTGATCAAAGATGTAACCTTATTTGCAGTATGTGGTGGGTTATAACTGTGCTAAATGAACACATCATTCTGATGTCCTTTCGACAGTTGAATACACGCGTAGTTCTAAAATAAGTAAATTTGTTGGCTTTCCGGTTAGCGCAGTTGTTAGTACACGCGCCTCTCACATAGGACCCCATGGGGTTCGATCCCCGCTCCCGTCGCATGTGAGTTTGGTTAGAGGTCACAATAACGGATTGGCTGTGTTTTCTGCATGTATACCAGTTGCGAATACAGCACACCATGATATAATTGATTATCTTTCAGTTAAAAATAGCTGTAAATTACAACTATACTACATTATTCGTCCGAACTTTATAGTGTAAATTTAGTAGGAAGGAGTGCTGTAACACTTTTCTGTTAACCCTAAATGAAACCGCCGGCGCGAAAGGGCTTCGTGAAATTCCAAACGCACACACGCCGTATGCTTTTTTTTGTATTTCGATGGGTTGCATTGATTTAAATGTGTGACATTATATACCTGCCAAATCACACCCATCTCGGGGCCAGTTTTGAGTGTTTAAGAATGCCCATGGAACAATTGCATATAATACTATTTCACGGCAACATTTTACTTCGTCCGATACTGGTAAATCAGATCAACATTATTGTCTAGTCATTTGAACGTGAAGATACTCCAAGTTCACTTAATGTAAATTTAGATGAACATTCTTCTAATTCTTTCATTGCACATTAAAAATCATTTTCAAAGCTCTTACCACTCGTATTTAAAACATAAATGTAAGCAAGTAAGTGGATCATTCTAGGAGCATGTGTACATATAGTAACATATACTATGATGCATAATAACAAAAGACCTGATACCGGCCCAAACATTCCCGCAGACAGGTCCGCATATTGGGCAATCGCAAGGACGATATGGACCTGTAATAAAACTCTGAGTTACATACACACACCTACCCAAACATTCATACAACAATGTGAGACAATAATATTAAGCAGTCTAACAAAATGTGCAGTTACAGTTACAGGTGGTTATTGTGTGGGTATGATATTAATTAGTAAAAACATCATTTTCAATGAAAAATAATCAAATTATATCGAAAAATCAACTTCTCTGAAAAAACAAATCACTATCATATATATAACAAGGTATTTAACTCAAAATGACCCGAAAAATGAGTGCATCGCTTTGAACAGCCATAACTTCATCAATCGCACAGCGATTTCCATAAACTCGGTCTTATTCAACGCAGACTTGAATTTCCTTTCTGGAATAGAACATATCTTGCAATATGTTAACACAATATATATATATATTTGATAATTATTTTTTTTCAGAGAAGTTGATTTTTAGTTAAATTTTGATTATTTTTCGTTCAAACTGATGTTTTTACTCATCAATATCATAGCCACACGCTAACCACCTTTGTTCAGGCTCAGACAAATGAATTTTAAAATATTAAAAACGGGACACATATGCAGAGTAATTGTAAAAAAGAAACGATAGCGTTCCATCGTAGAACGTTATTTTGCCTTTTTGCGTAGCGTCGCTTTTTCCGGGAGGTTTGGGGGATATAGCTGATTGTCGAAGGTCCTGGAGAATACTGAACAATAGCTTTGTCATTAAAATCGTAAAGCATGCTATGGTCGTCAATGAATGGCATTAATTTTATGTAAAATGTAAAAGTAAAATAACTGCCCAAAATGTATAAGAAGCTTTCCCAGTGATATGTAGTAGGTAACTTTACTCAATGCTATCTAATCAAATCAAAGCACTGAAGGCAATTCAATTGTTCTCTCTTTGAATGTATTTAATATTACTTACAGTCACAGGACATAAAGTTCGACTTTTTAACGTAGGCAAATCGAAAGCCCACGGAAAATGCAACCACCAATGTATTGCACTCGTACTTCTGACAGTGGTGAGATTTTTCAAAAACATTAAGGAGGAAAACGACATTGATAGACACTTTCTCATTTTATGCATGATTCACACAAACTCCGCTTATGAGTACCCAGATGAAAAATGTTTTTCAACATATATCTAAGTTGGCGCAAGGGTCTGTGAGTCTAACAAACAATGAACCACAACATAATTATAATAATAAATACATTGGTATGAACGCGCATTGTATTGAATTCTCAATCATACCACATAAACAAATTCGCTTTAATTTAATTTAGATCCATTTTTATTTGTATTCATTTTTATGTACTGACGGCGAAACTCACAGTTTTGCGACCAGAAAGTAACCTGAGAATTTTTCGTGACGCATCTGTGTCAGTAATGTGGCTTGAAAATTCGATAAGTTTGTTATGCTATCTGTTATCAGTGGATTATTTATTACATCATGGGGCATTTATGGCGATTCCACGAAGAAGAAGGTATACAGTTCTCCTTTAAAGTGCCTGTGTAATTCAGAAGTTTATTTCAGGTCATCGATGAGTCTTCACAACTACACTACGTGCAGACTTGCCCCTGTGATCTTTCAGGGGATTATATTTAATTTTGAACCAAAACATGTGATCTTTCAGGGAAAAATATTTTATTTTGAACCAGAGTACCATAGGTAAAATTTACCACTGCTGCCCGGGTACTCGCCAAAGAAATAACTTTGATCAAAAGAGACAAGTGCACGGTGGCAAACGAGACCTTAATGTGCACTGGTAGTCAATTTAAAGACAATTCAAGTCTGATTTGCCCTTTAACGGACAAGGTTACTCCGTCATGGGAGTGATGATAATTAAAAAAAGACCATCTTTTGCTCCTGGCGCGCTGCGCCGCCATTATAGCCTCTATAGGCGTCACAAGAAGTCGACCCGAACCCCATAACGGCTTACCCTGCACGTTGAGCGTACTGAGTACCGCCGTCCTGGGACACTTCCGTTATCTTCATAAGGTCATCCGTCTCGAAATCCTGATCTGAATCTCTGCCCAAGGTCTGCCCCGTCCGTCCTCTACGCTGTCACCTCCGCTGTGCCCGTCCCTATTCCGGCGATGTAGTGAAACAACTGCCCACCTTCCTTCGGACAATTACCATTCTGCTTGGCGATCTTTCCAAGTTCTGGGAGTCAGCGAAGTCAGCGAGAGCTGACGTCCGGTTCGAGGGACGGTACTCGCTGGATTTACAGAGCCGCCCGCAGTAGTTGCCCTAACCGACTCTCCTTTTACGATGTAGTTAAACCACTATCCACCTACGGACAATTACACTTTCGCTTGGAAAGTCTTTGGATAAATCTTCAAGAAAATCTTCTGCGGGTGACACTCACAGCGGTATGACAAGCGGTTCGACGCATAATCCCAAGAAACTTGGTTTCTCATGAAAACCTAGGTTCTCAGAATGAAAACCTAGATTCTCATGAGAACTTTGGTTCCCAAATGAAATCTTGGGTTCTCATGAAAACTTAGGTTATCCGAAGGAACGACGCGAAAAGCTGTCGAGAACGAAGGTTCTTGTGAAAACCTTGGATATCAAACGAGAACTTAAGTTCTCAGAATGAGAACCTAGGTTCTCATGAAAACCTAGTTTCTCATGAGAACCTAGGTTATCTAGCGTAAACTTAGGTTTTCAAATGAGAACCTAGGTTCTCATGTAAACCTAGGTTCTTATGAGAACCTAGGTTCTCTAGCGTAAACTTAGGTTTCCAAATGAGAACCTAGTTTCTCATGAGAACCTAGGTGCTCATGAAAAACCTGGTTTCTTGGGATTTCATAAACCTAGTTTCTCATGAGAACCTAGGTTCTCATGAAAAACATAGTTTCTCATGAGAACCTATGTTCTCACGAGAACCTAGGTTATCACGAGATCAATCGTTACATAATTCATTGTTACAGCATTAAACGAGTTTCAGATTTTCAGTTCCCTTGTTCGGGCCTCAAACGACTGTACGGTACTGTTTTCTATTTTAAGTATGTCTGTGATATATTAAGCAATTATTATGGTATAAATAGAAGTTTAATCTCTATTGATAATGTGTAATAATGTATTATTCAATCGTAAGATATCGGCCCACACTGCAAGAAAAACTTATGCACTAAAGACTTTGCAAACATATGTAAATAACTTGAGATATCTGCAAAAATAAAGTTCTTAACGCATGTTAATGGCCTGTTTTCATTCTGTCCAGCCCGTGTGTAATCATATGTGAACCCCATTGATCCTGCGCCCTGAATAATATGTGTCCCGTATTCCAAGCGAGCAAGTTTACGCCGTCTGACGCTTAATTCTGGAAACCTAGGTTCTCATGAGAACCTATGGTTCCCAAATGAAAACCACGGATTTAGTATAAAAGACGCGTACTTCTGAAAACCTCGGTTCTCATGAGAACCTATGGTTCCCAAATGAAAACCACGGATTAAGTATTAAAGACGCGTAATTCTGGAAACCTAGGTTCTCATGAGAACTATGGTTCCCAAATGAAACCACGGATATGGCAAGCAGTTCGACGCATAATCCCAAGAAACTAGGTTTTTCATGAGAACCTAGGTTCTCATTCTGAGAACCTAGGTTCTTACCATAACCTTGGTTTTCAAATGAGAACCTAGGTTCTTATGAAAACCTAGATTCTCATTTGAAAACCAAGGTTCTGGAAGCCATGTGCAATCTTCAAGCGAGAACCTAGGTTCTCATTCTCATGAGAAACCTAGTTTTTTGGGATTATGCGTCGAACCGCTTGCCACACAGCGGTTGCGATGTGTACGCTCCAGTTGCTGACCGAGCACTTTTAAAGTAGGGAATACTGATATATTTAAGGAGAAACCTTAATATTTGTTTAATCAAACTTTTCTTTTACATTTTCAACTTTAATCGGCAGCTTAGAGATTCAATCGCCATTAGCGATTTTGGCGATCGAAAACGCTAAAATATAATATCCTGACTTTGAAAAAAAACGGTAGAAATAAATACGTTTTGAAATAATTCATTTTAAAGATGGTTTTTGTTTAACTAGTTGTTGTTTTTGTCACTTGTTAGTCGCACATCCACCGCATGAAATGTGTGTTATAAATTGCACGAATATTCAAACCACACTAAATGTTCGTAAATGAAAATTATACTACGGGAGATCAAATCATATGTGTCCTCACATTGCTCATTATGAGTTGTTGTTTTTTCACCATCAAAAGAAATGGTATTTTAATATTTGATTACCTTTCGATAAAAAAATGAAGTTAAACTGTTTTATTTTTAGCAAACTGGCAAATTTCGGTAGCCTTTTAAGTCTTTCAAGAACGATTTCCAACAAGATTGAACGAGTACAGCAAACATTTGTTATTAGATAATAAAACGATTTCCGTCATATCATAACACAACATTGGTATATTATTTCGGTAGTATTTGTTTCCTCATCTTGAATGCAATGCTTAGTTATCAACGTTTATCGATAATCGATAATGTTTTCCCCCGACGATTTAGTTACCGAGTCAAAATGCAAAGCATTATTTCAGTATATATCAAAAGCAAAAATATCAAAAATGATAAAAACAAACCTTTTTGTTGTTTTCTGCGAAGTTAAAGCGAATATTGGTAAATTATTTCCGATTGTCACGATCGTTCTCAACAGCGTTTACCTTATCATTATGAAACAATAATAATATCGGATTTATATGCATATTATAATAAAACTTTTTTTTTCTAATATTTTTTTGCTTTACATAATGAAAGAATGGTTCTATATATCACTAAGTAAAATAGTATTGGTGTTTTCCGTTTTTCTCCCGTTGATCTGATAAGGAATCGGCTGTTTGTAATGTTGCTTATTAATAGCTTCATTTACGCCAGGAACCAGCAAAGCATTGTAGGTTACAATATACTTAATAATTGTCCTACCGGTATATTATTCAATGTAAAAGCGACAACTTTTAGCGAAAATAACTGCAACATTTTGCACAAAAAGATCACCATAACCATACCTTTTCTAAAAGGTCATTCTAAGCGGAATCGATTTAAACAATACAAAATATGTCATGTTCAAACCAAGACAGAACTTGACTTAAATCAAAATCGACTGTTTTTACATCTTAATTTTTCCGGCCATTTGCTCGTGGAATGTAACCTTTTTCAGTGAAAATTTGTACGTTAGTCTCTAACTTTTTCCTATGTCAGGGATTTAGTAGTGAACACCTTTTATTTCACTTTAAATATTTCCAAGAGATTAAGCCAGTCTTAAGTGTAAAACATTGCTTCGAGTAAAATATGATGGTTCATTTAGAGAGTACAGCCCTACATTACTCGATTATTTAGTATAATGTAACCTATATGACAACCTGAACTGTTTAAATCGCGAAAAAAATGCACTTCTTTATCATTATCAATCTATCCTAAATGTGAATGCCAAATTTCAGATCGATCTTTCACGTAATAATGCTTGAAAATGCATTTTATAATAACGCCTGATAAGCCGTCTGACTTTCGCTGTCGGTGCTTTGATTAATAAAGGGCGTTCAAGAGAAAAAACATTAACATGTATAACAAAAAAAAAGTCAATATACTGTAACAGTCTTACATGCTATGTCGAAGAAAAAATACATAAATGTTAAAACGTGTTTGAGGCTTCTTTCAGTGCAAATTAGTGCGTTTAGAGGTGCTCAAGACGAGTTTCTGTACTTTTTAAAAATTATTTTCTTATAATAAGCAATTTTTCTTTAAAGTTCACAATGCTCGTTAAATTCATGAAAAAAGCACTCATTTATTCCGTGAAACGAACGCATAATACCCAGCGAAAAAAATGGTGGCTTTATGTAAATACTGTTCCTTTGTGACGGGGCCTGTTTTTCGTTAAGGTCATAATATACCAAATAATTTCCCAATATAATTCAATGTAAAAGCGACAACTTTAAGCGAAAATAAATGCAACATTTTGCGCATAGAGACCCCCATAACCCTATCTTTTCTTAAAGGCCATTCTAAGCGGAATTTATTTATGCAATAAATAGATATGTTATGTACAAACCAAGAAAAAACTTGACACAAATCAACATCGACTGTTTTTGAAACTTTTCCACCGGCCGTTTTCCAGTGGAATGTAACCTTTTTCAGTGCAATTTGTTACTATAGCCTCTAAGTTTATCATCTTTCAGGGATTTAGTACACTCTGGATCAGCACGATTGGGATTAAGTAGTAAACACATATTCATGCCCTACAACTATCTCTAAAATATAAAGCCAGAACAATAGTTTGAATTGTAAATGCATTCGAGTAAATCTTTTAAGAGAGTACAGCCCTATAAGACACGATTATTTAGTATAATGTAATCTTCGGAGCTCATTTAGAGGTCACAAAACCCCAAACCGGAACTCCTGTTTTTAGGGTTACATGCAGTCAGTTTGATACTTAGCACACATTGTTGAGTGCATGCTTCCTAGGATTTGTAAAATACATTGCAAATGGTTAGTTTTGGTATCAACTTGAAGGTATATTTGTAAGCAATAAGAAAATAAGCCATTTTTGTGCTCTACTTTTTGTGTTGATGGTTCCCGGCTTTCAAAGTAGGTCATACTATTTGAGCCCAAAATGGTTGTCTGCAAAGCTGTCAAAACCGGTTTGCCTATTCTAAGGTAAATATTTTGAGTTAGCGCGTATAGAATTTAATGACATGCATTTTTTTCAAAAGATTATGCATTTATCTTTCCAATGATGTATGATGATATAGTGGGTATGCGCTTGATCATGGTAAAAATTGATATCGAACTTCAACTATTTTATATGTAATATAGAAGGAAATTAATTGCGCATGCGTAACCTTTAAGCACATCCGACCAAGTTAGTCGTCTGCCAGAATTTTGACAATTGACCATCAAAAACTCTCTGTATTGCAAAACATAACTGCCAGATGTCATTTTGACCCAAATTAGGGCTGTTTGCAACTGGGCTGTTGCACTTGGGGTCATAAGGGGGTAAATGCTGGAAAATCACACCAAAACCTGTTCCGGAGACATATTCTAAGACTACTTAAACAATCGGTATTGTTTTTTAGTGACATTTTGACATAAATGTGCATCAATCTCAATAATGAACCTAATGCATGTCTTTATCTCATCTGTATTTATTATTATTGTTTACTTTTTGAGCCTTTTACTGTTAAAAATGCCTGCCAATTTTGGACCGACACTGCTATCTGCCTTCGCCTTCAACCCCGTCAGGCAGATCTACTCAGAATAACACTACTTTGCCTTATTTTTCCTGTTTGGATATCTTGCAGAGTTTAAGTAAAATCAAGTATTCAGCTGAAAACACAAAAATGATAATAATATTATGCTTCTTCCTGGAAAAATGTTGTTGTGATAGACCCTGCGTGAAAAACACCAGGGAATCTGTATTGAAGTGATCTCAATATTATGCGTAAACCTAAGTGTGCATTTGTAGGCGGTGTCGAAATGGGTCTTTAGCTCTCCCTGAACTGTCGTCCGATTGGTTTACAAGTCCGGCTGAAGTGACAGGCCATCAAAAACTGTACAGCATGACCGATTCGAAGATGGCCCTCAACACTCGCCCAGTCGTGTCGAGAGGATCGGTGTCTTTGCAGGTTAGTACGCCGTTATTTTCAATTAAATCTATTGTAAAATGATTTCTTTTATATCCTGGCACACTTTTGTCACCAAAATTAGGAAAACTGGGTGTTTTACATTTACTGCAGCTCTTAAACCACATTTTGTGGCGATAACTTTGCCAGTGTGCCAGAAAATGCGATGCCGGCGTGGTGAATTATTCATTTGCAGCAAATAAAGCAATTGGTAAATGTGCACAAAAAACCTTTTTGTTTTCTCAGATTACACGGAATTGAACACCCGGGCAAGACTGACACTTTCCGGAGCCTGTCCGAGACGGAACGCGAGCCGAGGAATCATAGGTCCAGGTGTGACAAAAGACTTAAAGCTCATGTCTGACGATGACTTTTTTTTAGTCAGGAAGTCAAGTGTGTTGTTTTTTTCATGCAAACAAGCCCTTTTGTTGGGTCAAATGACATTAGAAATGTTGCTTCTACATGGATTTTTCGTAAAATGTGCCAATTTTTTTTTAAAGTTTGTTCGAATCCGGTTCAAAACCTGCTTTGATGCACAAATATTGCCATAGATGATTTTTTTCACTTATTAAGTCATATGTTACATCAGCTTTGCCTATTGGAATCGAAAGTGATGCCTTGTATGGAGTCTAAGTGCTGCATGTATGATGTAACTAAGTTTGGCTTTTCTACCTTAATTCTTGACGCGAAACGCTGTTACGCATGGCGCTTTCAACGGCAACTTTTATGAATAAATCTGTGTGTCATTGTACCAGAACTTTGTGATCTTTCTCAAAACAGCTTACACCTGTGGGAAAAGTGCTTTTAAATCAAATTTGAAGGGGTTGGGTTCTCTTAAAGGTCACATAACCCCAAACCGGAACTCCTGTTTTTAGGGTTACATGCAGTCAGTTTGATACTAAGCACACATTATTGAGTGCATGCTGCCTAGGATTTGTAAAATACATTGCAAATGGTTAGTTTTGGTATCAACTTGAAGGTATATTTGTAAGCAATAAGAAAATAAGCCATTTTTGTGCTCTACTTTTTGTGTTGATGGTTCCCGGCTTTGAAATTAGGTCATACTATTTGAGCCCAAAATGGATGTCTGCACAGCTGTCAAAACCGGTTTGCCTATTCTAAGGTAAATATTTTGAGTTAGCGCGTATAGAATTTAATGACATGCATTTTTTTCAAAAGATCATGCATTTATCTTTCCAATGATGTAAAATGATATAGTGGGTATGCGCTTGATCATGGTAAAAATTGATATCGAACTTCAACTATTTTATATGTAATATAGAAGGAAACTAATTGCGCATGCGTAACCTTTGAAGTCCCGCTTCGTCTTCGGGAATGCATCTATTGGCTGACCTGCCCCTGTGATCTTCAAGGGATTATAACGTAACACCCAGTGGACTATTTTTATAAGGCAAAAATGTATTGTAAAGTATAACAAATAGTGACTGTATATCAACATATACAACAGGACATTATACCCGTGAACAGCTTGATTTTATACTCAAAATAAATATAAAAACATGAGAAAAAACTTTAAAATACGCGTACTTCAAATGCCTCTTTGCCCCATATTTTTGAACTGCGTTCGGGTTTATGAGCTGTGATAGTATTATTCGGATAAGGCCGTAAAACAGTAGGAAAGAGGTATATGATGAAATCATTTATCTCGTTAGTCTGAAGGTCTGTCCCGCAACGTGTCCGTACTTGAAAATCCGTGCATTGAACGTTATGCGACAAGGAAATTTCTTACATGAAATACATGTACCATTAGTATAATCAGAACATTAATCTATGTGACACAGTTTATCGCGCACAATTACAACATGGTAACCTTCTGTATTAAAACAAACGTTGTTCCCCGCTAAAAAAAAAACGCCACGTGCCAACCAATAAAGTCTAAGAATATTGTTTAGGTCAAATAGAAATCAAATTACTTTCTTGATCGAAATATGTATTTTTCGCGTTAAAACTGTATCTTTCTTCGAACGATTTAACACGGGGTTCTAATGTTTACATATTTCAGACTGTGTGTCGCGCGAAAGAAGCGCATGACTACTTTCAATGTCATTATACAATTTGTCAGTCAGGCTATTTGTCCAAGTAAAAGGCTTGTCCATTCGTTAACTTTACAATGTATGTGCTTGTTTTTAAATCAATAAGCATAAATACTCGCCTATATAATACGGTATGTAAGACACAAAACCACTTTGCCTACAATAAATGTCTACTCTATAACTTCACCATGCATTGAATGATTAGAACTGCATGCTCTACATAGATTACAGCAGTTGTCTTATTTCAATATCCATTAAGTGATGTTTGTATAAGATCGCTATTGCGATAAGTTTTATTACGTACGCTGGTCAGTGAACCTGGACGAGGTTTAATAATTGACATGTTTAAAAATCGATACGAATATCAGTGCAGGAATCATGGTAAGAGTTATTCATTATTATTGAACATTGAATGAATAAGGAGCAAGGGTTCGTGCATTTATAAATTCGAAAAAAATGTAGGAAATACTCATGTTTAAAAGTCATGTTCATTAAAGATAATACGATAAAATCAACACATGCGTTTTAAGTGCTTCGTTGTGATGAAACGCCATCGAGGGGGTATGTAAGGACTTTTCTTATGTACATCTGTTATGGAGCTTCCATATGGAATTGATAGGAAAGGCGACCCATACATACTGCTTAGTAATTAGTTATTAATAGTATAACCAATATGTATGTATTTGTTACTTACTTTCGCTCTTGAATATATTATTGTCTCCCTTTACTGAGAAAATGTTTTACAATGATAGAAAAAAATATATTTACTAACTGTTCCAACAATTGTTTCGGAATCAAGTATGCAACTTTTCTTCGAAATAGCGTCGATGAGCCCAATAACGTGTTCATTTTTCAGTAAAACAACATATTAAACAGCTATTAGAGTTTATTAAGAACATTAAAAATATATTAAAACAAAATATAAATTATAACAAGTAATTCTTATTTGTAAAATTTAGTGGTATCTTTGGATTCGTTATTTATCGCTTTGACACAAGCCCATGTAATGGGTAAATTATCTAAGCGTGACGATATGTAAGAAACCGTGTCGAAATTTACAGCAAAAATCAGATTAAATTGTGTTAATATTACATTTCTTTGTTAACACATGTTATTTAACAATGACAAACCTACATTGTAAACCCCAAATTATCAAGGGCTTTGTCTTATTATCTTTAAATGTCTATGCCAATGCACAGTTAAATAAAACGTGTGTGTCACTTTTTAAGCCTTTAATAGCTTTTCTCAATAAAAACAGATGAACGTGCTTGTTTTACGTTAACATAATTGCGTACGATTTTTAAAAATATAAATATCGTATCACAGCGTTCATTAACGTGCTGTTTAAAACGTAGTCATATCACAGTCTAATTCTTATAGCTAAATATAATATAAGACAATTGGTACACACTATTTAAGAAAATATTTTAAACAACGTTTTGCAGATACTACTAATCCACTCAATGAATTTAAACCAATACTATGTGAGTAAACAGACTAAATCTGGTATTAAATAAATGCATCACTACTTACAAATAAAATATTATGTTATAACTAATTCAGATATCCTTGAACTTAATGTACGGTAAACATGCAACATTGATTACATGTGAATATAATTAATATAACATGTGATTTGTTAAATGATATACCGACACTACGAATGTTTTGCCTGACGAAGCACGTAAGTATACAACTTTCAGCTTTGATATTGATGATTTGATAACTTACACAATTTTAAAGTTAGCGATGAACAATAGCTGGCAATAGTCATCATTACGTGCGATATTGGATTAAGCTAGCTACAGTTATTTAACTAGTTTTCTCGCTTACAAAATGCCTCGACTAATTGCACATAAAAATGGTATGAAATGAAAACTCGTATTCTATACGTAACATATACGACACAGGAGTGTTTTATTTGCTCTGTGTTTGGAGAGATAGGTAAACGTGTTCATCCGGGCAATCTCATTGATAAGCACATTTGGCGTAAGGCGATGAGCAGGTGTTATCGCGAACTATAAACACGTTCTTCAACGGATCCGTGTGGGTATTTCCAGGTGCTTGAAGGTATCCATTGTACATGTGGTTGGAAGCTGCCTGCAACTCTCCGATTTCGCCGATACAGCTATAGTCGTTCGAGTGGAGGTCGATCGAACTATCAACACTACCTGCGCATCTGTAATAAGATTGCAATAAATTGTATTGCGTTAATAATTATTCACATATTTTCATATTTGGTTTTTAAATTTATTATACAATTTACGTGTGTTTATGTTCATCAATTATTGAAAACTTAAACGTACGTATAGGGAGCTGTTCTCTTTAACAAGTGTTTGCCTGAAAAGAAAACAAAAACAAACTATTATTAAAAACATAGATTCGCAGAAAATTTTGCAAATTATTAACATAATTTATATTTGCCGTTCGAAATGAGAGAGCTTTAACCCATTATTAATAATAACTGTTGACTAAAATTTCTACGAGTTCTAAAACGGTTTACTGGTATGTACCTACAAAACTTGGTATCCGGACATTGTTTCCTACGGACAAAACTTCCTATGCTAGTTTTGGCACAGGTGGACATTTGTTGCTACTTTTTTTTTACAACGTGGACAGTGGGTCTCCCAATTTATTTTGAAACCCCGGACAAATTGCTGCAACGTTATTTTGACAGTCCAAACATGGGTTCCAATATTATATTTACACGCCTGACATTAGTTCCTTGTATTAGATGCCAAACTTTACAACATAGTTTACGTTGATCAACGGTTGTCAGCTCATAATTAGCCGACAGTTCAATTAATATAAATTGTTTTAAGTAAGACGATTTATAAGAAGTTAACAAGTGTTATTTCAATAATTGACTAATTATGTAATTAAATGACAATTAGTAGATTCGTTAAAGGGGCCTTTTCACGCTTTGCTAAATTGACAAAATTGAAAAAAAAATGTTTCAGATTCGCAAATTTTCGTTGAAGTTATGATATTTGTGAGGAAGCAGTAATACTGAACATTTACCATGCTCTAAAATATCCATTATGTGCATCTTTTGACGATTTAAAAACCTGAAAATTATAAAGCGTTGCAACGCGAAACGATTGAATAATTTGGAAAATTCTGTTGTTGTCGTTGTATTTTTTGATACTACGAGGATTGCATATATAATTTAAAAAATTCGACATTGATGTTATGAGCGCCGATGGACTAGTGGAAAGAGCAGTAGACTTTTGCTCCATGGCTCCAAGGGTCAGTGGTTCGAGCCCTGTTGAGGGTAACTTTTTTTTAATTCTTTGTTTTCTTGTTTTTTTACTGGAGTTTTTTAGACCCAATGTTAACATTTATCAGTATAAAGCATTTAATGACAAACTTCAAAAAAATGCCAAAATCTGTGAAAAGGCCCCTTTAAGGGCTAATATACATAACTGTAAAGACAACGTGTATATATAGTAATGTGACACTCCTTAAAATTCACTTCCAATTATGTAGGAACCAATGTCCGGGTATCAATGTAATGTAGGAATCAATAGCTGGACTGTCAATTACATGTAAGAGCCAATTTCCGGGCTGTCAAAATCAAGAAGGAACCACTGTCCGGGTTATTAAAATAACGTACGAACCAATGTTCGTCTTTTGTTTAAAAAACATAGGAACCATTGTCCGTAGGAACCAATGCCCAGAATTATTTAACGTATGTATAAGGTATATAAATGTATGCGGGCTGCATTATATATAGAATATATGCATGACTCAAGTGTTTCTTTGCGGGAGCGTCTGTGTTGATAACACAAAACAAGTAATACACCTCAAAGGTTCGAAATGGTTATACCTATTCAGTATACAACTTTTCAAACACGCTACCTTTGCATTTCCACAGAGCAATGAAGGTGGCAAGAATCAAACTTGCGACAAGAAGGACGGAACATGATGTAATCACAGCTGTGTAATTAATTGTAGGTTCTGAAATTAAATAATAGGTTTAGTGAGATAGAACTACGTTAATGCCCCCAAAAAGGTGAAAATGGTGAAAGTGGAATAAACGGTTTAAAGAGACAAACGTATTTTACACTTGCGTCGATGAGGTTTACGGATCTTTTAAGCAGTTTCAGCCCAATTCAAGAAAAAAACAAAATAAATTCCATTTCTTAAAAAGCCTTAAAAAACCTTTTCCTCCAAATGTAACGTATAATAAACAGTTGCTTTGATAAGTATGGCTATTTGTACAAGTTTCATGCTTTTCATATACACATGTTCATTTATCAATAATTTATAAACTTAAATTCTTTTGAAATGTTGTTGGCCACCAGTTTTCAGTGTTTGTAGAAAAATGCTTACAGATTATGCTCAGATTAATGCGTATTTCCTCCAAGTGTTGAAGCAATGTGCTTCACAAACGTTTTATTTAATTATAGGTCAATGGCACGCACCCGAAAGTTAAATGTTGTATTGACCATAGTATCGTGAATTCTCCATGAAGACAACATGCCTGTGATTTACTGTTCTTTTACGGGAATCTAGCATACACAATATATGTAAAGAATACATTGAAAATACAACCAGTCCTGTTGTATTAATTTAACTAAACATGTAACATATTTTAAGCATAATGCTTCATTTCATCTTTGTGTATATGTACATCTTGGTTGGTGTCTTTCTTAGCTGCACGTGCTTTTCTTTACGTAACTACCCATCTGTATCAACATTTACCCCATTCAAAACAAACGCATTGAATAAAAAACCCACTAACAACTGGTTTATAAGCGCATTGTATGTTTTGAATAGTAAATAAAACAATTAAAGCGATGAACATTTACCGTTCAAGGATGAAGCAACAGACTATTAATAAGCAAACAAGTAAATTTTAATTATAAATTTACCATGCTTATAACTTAATTAGTTGATTGTATCGACATCTCAGGCGTAAATTAGCATCTCGCACCTAATAGTCTTTAAGCATAACACAATGAAAATATGGTATATATTTCTTACCGCTTACGCATTCCCCTCCTACATTTGAGTAGCCTTCTTTACATTCACATGAAAATATACCGGGAATGTTCTTGCAGACACTGTTATCCTTATTGCAATCTCCGTTGTCATTGCATTCGTCGATATCAGCATCGCATGTGAATCCCGTCCATCCTTGTTTGCAGGTGCAATCACCAAACAGTGGGTTACACCATTGGCTGCCTTTGTGTTTGATACTGTGTTCTGTATTACATTTGCATCTTAAGGAGCAACCATTTCCGTAGGTGTCATTGAAACATTCTGCAAAGATATTTACAAGTAAATTTGCGAGTGCATCTATCTTCGCTATTTTTAATAGCTTTTGTCGTGGTTTTAGCATTAAATGGCACATTTATATTATCAAATATTATTGTTTTTTTACATATATTTTATATTAAATTGTTTTCGTTATGTCCAATACATAATTAACATCGTACTGATTTTCCATCGACATCAAAACACAACAACAAATACTTCAGATTACAAAAGCTGCTTCGCGATAAATGTATACAATAACACGATTCAACTGCGAGTTTATTTTAATAAAATATCACAAGGAAAAAAGTTTTTGAATATAAAAGATTATGAAAAAAATGTTTAATGAAATAAACTGGTGTTTGTCTTAAAAGTGATTATTTATGTTTAAACCAATAAGCCCCTAATAATAGAAAAGGGCATGTAAACTTTCATCGAATGTTAATAATAGGTACCAGCCACAGGATATGTTACTTGATATTGGGTTGAATCAACACGTTATATAATCACCTGGATAGATGCATTTGACTCTGGCATTGTCAAAAGACATACCATCTCGACACAGACATTTATACGAGCCCAGTGTGTTGTAGCACATCATATCTCTTGAACAATTATGTGTGCCAGTCGAGCATTCGTCCACGTCGTTTTCGCAAGGTGGGCCATGGAATCCAACGTTACATTCACATTCTCCCGTGTCCGGAAAGCAGACGTGTGTCCCAGGCGCTTTACACTGGCACGCATGTTGACAATCGGGGCCATAAAACCCTTGTTCACATTGCTGCACTGCAATTTTAAATAAAGATTACCTGTAACGGTTTATAATTGTTCAAAATAAGTTATGTTTATGAGTTTTTTTTTGTATCACATGAGATGCAAAATATAAGGCATGTGGTTTGCGTAAGTCCGTATTGTACTTCATCATGTTTTAACATCATACAAAGTCGTAAGCTGGTCACTAGTCACTGGTTTAAAGATCAACAGGTGTAAGGTCAATGTTAAAGGGGCGTGTAATTGGATATCAACTTCTGCATGATGTAAAGAGAACGATCTACCGTCAAATCATCAAATTAATCTTCTGGTTACAAAGATGAAATGAAGGCATGTATTGACTTTGAAGTCAACAGGTAAATGTAACAGGTGCATACTTATTGAAATGTATTTCTTCACAATATATACGGAACCCTTCGACTTACGATCATCTAAAATGTTATTTTGTTCACTGATTGGATGAATGGAAGACATTTGTAGGTAAGTGTTCAATCTAACAAAGGCGTGTAAGATGTTATTCTTTATATAAACGATAACCACAAAATGTTTTGACCGATGGTCATCTAAATTGGTATGCTTGAAAACTGGAATTGCATGAAAGGAAGACTGTAAGACCATTAGACACAAAGCTCCATTCCGCAAAGTATCTTCGGAAATTGTTGACACACTATCAGACAAATTGGTATGATTTTTATTAAGGAGAGATGGTAAACTTCTACTAAGTTTCAACAGGTACAAGTTCAAGGTCGCGGAGGCTTGCTAATGAACACGTTTCTCAATATACCAGTTTTTTTCTCCATAACAGTTAGAGAATGTATTGACCTTAAATACCTAAATAAGCATGTTTGCTCTTCTTTAGAAAGGGAAGAAACCTGTCACTTTTAAGCTCAACCAGTCAGTGGTCATGATCAAAGGTAACGTTAAGAGTGTTTTTCACAATAAAACGAATCAAATCTGTAACTTTGAATAATAACGAATAATGATCTGGTAAGACTTATTTGAATGATCCAATAGACAATTTTCTAATAAAGGGATAAAAGAACAAGATATCAGACATATACAAATATCATAACTTAAATCTCGTTCATATTACTTATAATTATATTTTGAAAGTAGATGTTTGTACAAGGCACGTGCAGTATATATTATTTGGAACCCACTTTGGCAGGACCACTTATTATGAACTATATTAATCCTTATGATTACTTAGATTTAACTTTGATATAAAACCGATACCGGCTTAACCTCATTGAGAATTGATCAAAATGTTACACATGACTGTGATCAATCTAATTTAGTAAATATTATATCAGACACATTTGTATTAGGTATTCATTCACTTGCTGCTATGATAAATATGCAAATTGCCCGCCACAAATAATTTACCTAAACAATACGCCGAATACGGAACAGTGCTTTGAAGATAGTACTCTACGTCCAGGCAACATCTTTGAATACGTAAATTGTATTCCATGCTGCAGTCTTCCGTGTCATCATAGACACATGCCTTTACGTCAGTGTAATCGAAGTGTATTGACGAGAGATTAGGATGTGATTCTTAAATGCAAATATCATTAAGTTGATTTTAATCGAATATTTAAACATCCATGTAAATATATTAGCGTTATAATAATTACATGGACATTTCAGATGCAAATGATGTGTTTTGATAAGTTATGACTTTTTCTGTACACGCACATATTTACCTTTCAAGTAAATTGGATAGAAGGTTCCACAAAGTTCATGTGATATATTGGTTGGGGTATCGGCCAATGTGTACAGTCTCCCATTTTGCGCAGCCCGATACCACCCTACATTCAGTTGGAAATCGCTGAGATAATCGTCAGATGCATTGTGCTTGACCAGCCTCTCCGATATATTACCAAGTGATGGGTTATCGTTTTACCGACACGAACGAACTGAAATCATTACTAAAAGCATACAGGACATGGGCGGATGACATCATGATAAGATTGCAAATGCCGCTGTATTATAAATATTCAAGGTATACAATAACACTATAAACCATATTTAAAAATCATGCAATCCCCCCAAAGTATAGGAGTAGAAATAATATTTTGTCGAACGGTTATATTGTAATGAATATCATCAGAGGAAAGGTTTAGAAGCTTGTAATGAAATTGTTGAATGAAATGAACTGATAGTTGCCTCAAATGAATGATGATTATATTTATAAGCCCCTAGTAATTAAACAGTGGGTATATCGACTTTAATCCAAGATAAGAAATATGCACAAAAAACTGAATGTGTAACTTGATATTGAAGAGAATCAACTTATTATATAATCACCTGGATAGATGCACTTGCCACTGGCATTGTCAAATGTAATACCATCTCGACACAGACATTTATACGAGCCCAGTGTGTTGTAGCACATCATATCTCTTGAACAATTATGTGTGCCAGTCGAGCATTCGTCCACGTCGTTTTCGCAATGTGGGCCATGGAATCCAACGTTACATTCACATTCTCCCGTGTCCGGGAAGCAGACGTGTGTCCCAGGCGCTTTACACTGGCACGCATGTTGACAATCGGGTCCATAAAACCCTTGTTCACATTGCTGCACTGAAATTTAAAATCAAGATTCCCCTTAGCGATTTATAATTGTACAAAATTAGTCATGTGTATGCGTATTTTACGTATCACATGAGAGGCGAAATATAAGGCATGTGGTTTGCGTAAGTCCGTATCGTACTTCATCATTTTCTAACAACATACAAAGTCGTAAGCTGGTCACTAGTCACTAGTTTAAAGATCAACAGGTGTAAGGTCAATGTTAAAGGGGCGTGTAATTGGATATCAACTTCTGTTTGTTGTAAAGAGAACGCTCTACCATCAGATCATCAAATTTATCTTCTGGTTAAACAGATGAAATGAAGACATGTATTGCGTTTGAAGTCAACAGGAAAATGTTACAAGTGCATTCTTATTGAAATTTATTTTTCACAATACCTACGGAACCCTTCGACTAACGATCATCCAAAATGTTATTTCGTTCGCTGGCTGGATGAATGGAAGACATTTGTAGGTAAGTGTTCAATCTAACAAAGGTGTTTATGATGTTATTCTTAATATAAAAGATAAACACAAAACGTTTTGACCGATGGTCATCTAAATTGGTATGCTTGATAAATAGGACTGCAGGAAAGAAAGACTTTAAGACATTTTAACACGAAGCTCCATTACGCCAAGTGTCTTCGGAAACTGTTGACACACGATCTGACAGATTGATATGATTTTTATTAAACAGAGAAGGTAAACCTCTACTAAGTTTCAACAGGTACAAGTTCAAGGTCACAGAGGCCTGTTAATGAACACGTTTCTCAATAAACCAGTTTTGTGCATGACAGAGAATGTATTGACCTTAAATATCTAAATAAGCATTTTGGTTCTTCTTTAGAAAGGCAAGAAACATGTCATTTTTAAGGTCAATCAGTCAGTGGTCAATATCAAAGGTTCTTGTAACGTGAAAACTGTTTCCACAATATAAGGAAAAAAATCTGTAACTTTGAATAATAACAAATAATGATCTGGTAAGACTTATATGAATGATCCCATTGACGATTTTCTAATAAAGGGATAAAAGAACAAAATATCAGACATATACAATTATCATAACTTAAATCTCGTTCATATTCCTTATAATTATATTTTGAAAGTAGATGTTCGTACAAGGCATATGCAGTTTATATTATTTGGAACCCACTTTGGCAGGACTACTTATTATGAACTATATTAATCCTTATGATTACTTAGATTTAACTTTGATATAAAACCGATACCGGCTTAACCTCATTGAGAATTTATCAAAATGTTACACATGACTGTGATCAATCTGATTTAGTAAAAATTATATCAGACACATTTGTATTAGGTATTCATCCACTTGGTGCTATGATAAATATGTAAATGCCCGCCACAAATAATTTACCTAAACAATACGCCGAATACGGAACAGTGCTTTGAAGATAGTACTCTACGTCCAGGCCACATCTTCGAATACGTAAATTGTATTCCATGGTGCAGTCTTCCGTGTCATCATAGACACATGCCTTTACGTCAGTGTAATCGAAGTGTATTGACGAGAGATTAGGATGTGATTCTTAAATGCAAATATCATTAAGTTGATTTTAATCGAATATTTAAACATCCATGTAAATATATTAGCGTTATAATAATTACATGGACCTTTCAGATGCAAATGATGTGTTTTGATAAGTTATGACTTTTTTTGTACACGCACATATTTACCTTTCAAGTAAATTGGATAGAAGGTTCCACAAAGTCCATGTGATATATTGGTTGAGGTATCGGCCAATTTGTACAGTCTCCCATTTTGCGCAGCCCGATACCACCCTACATTCAGTTGGAAATCGCTGAGATAATCGTCAGATGCATTGTTCTTGACCAGCCTCTCCGATATATTACCAAGTGATGGGTTATCGTTTAACCGACACGAATGAACTGAAATCATAACTAATAGCATACAGGACATGGGCGGATGAAATCATGATAAGATTGCAAATGCCGCTCTATTAAAAATATATAAGGTATACAATAACACTATAAACCATATTAAAAAATCATGCCATCCCCCCAAAATACACGAGGAAAAATAATATTTTGTCGAACGGGTATATTGTAATGAATATCATTAGAGGAAAGGTTTAGAAGCTTGTAATGAAATTGTTGAATGAAATGAACTAATAGTTGCCTCAAATGAATGGTGATTACATTTATAAGCCCCTAGTAATTAAACAATGGGTATATTAACTTTAATCCAAGATAAGGAATATGCACACAAAAACTGAATGTGTAACTTGATATTGAAGAGAATCAACTTATTATATAATCACCTGGATAGATGCACTTGCCACTGGCATTGTCAAAAGACATACCAACTCGACACAGACATTTATACGAGCCCAGTGTGTTGTAGCACATCATATCTCTCGAACAATTATGTGGGCCAGTCGAGCATTCGTCCAAGTCGTTTGCGCACAATGGGCCATGGAATCCAATGTGACATTCACATTCTCCCGTGTCCGGGAAGCAGACGTGTGTCCCAGGCGCTTTACACTGGCACGCATGTTGACAATCGGGGCCATAAAACCCTTGTTCACATTGCTGCACTGCAATTTTAAATAAAGATTCCCTGTAACGATTTATAATTGTTCAAAATAAGTTATGTTTATGCGTTATTTTTGTACCACATGAGAGGAAAGAATATAAGGCATGTTGTTTACGTTTGTCCGTTTCGTACTTCATCATGTTTTAACAGCATACAAAGTCGTAAGCTGGTCACTAGTCACTGGTTTAAAGATCAACAGGTAAAAGGAAAATGTTAAAGGGGCGTGTAATTGGATATCAACTACTGCATGATGTAAAGAAAACTTTCTACCATCAGATCATCAAATTGATCTTCTGGTTACAAAGATGAGATGAAGACATGTTTTGACTTTGAAGTCAACAGGTAAATGTTACAGGTGCATACTAATTGAAAATTATTTCTTCACAATATCTACGGAACCCTTCGACTTATGATCATCTAAAATGTTATTTAGTTCACTGATTGGATGAATGGAAGACATTTGTATGTAATTGTTCAATCAAACAAAGGTGTGTAAGATGTTATTCTTACTTTAAACGATAACCACAAAATGTTTTGACAGATTGTCATCTAAATTGGTATGCTTGAAAACTGGGACTGCAGGAAAGGAAGACTGCAAGACCTTTTAACACGAAGCTCCATTTCGCGAAGTATCTTCTGAAATTGGTTGACACAAGATCAGACAAATTGATATGATTTTTATTAAAGATAGAAGGTAAACCTCTACTAAGTTTTAACAGGTACAAGTTCAAGGTCGCGGAGGCTTGTTCATGAACACGTTTCTCAATATACCAGTTTTTTGCATAACAGTTAGAGAATGTCTTGACCTTAAAAACTTAAAAATAAGCATGTTGGTTCTTCTTTAGAAAGGGAAGAAACCTGTTACTTTTTAGGTCGAACAGTCAGTGGTCAAGATCAAATGTTCTTGTAACGTTAAAACTGTTTTCACAATATAACGAAAAAAAATCTGTAACTTTGAATAATAACAAATAGTGATCTGGTAAGACTGATATGAATGATCCCATTGACGATTTTCTAATAAAGGGACAACAGAACAAGATATCAGTCATATACAATTATCATAACTTAAATCTCGTTCATATTCCTTATAATTATAGTTTGAAAGTAGACGTTCTTACCAGGCACATGCAGTATATATTATTTGGGGCCCACTTTAGCAGGTCCACTGACTATGATTTAACTTTGATATAAAACCGTTACCGGTTTAACCTCATTGAGAAATTATCAAAATGTTACACATGACTTCGATCAATCTGATGTAGTAAAATTATCTCAGACACATGTGTATAAGGTATTCATTCACTTGGTGCTATGATAAATATGTAAATTGCCCGCCACAAATAAATTACCTAAACAATACGCCGAATACGGAACAGTGCTTTGAAGATAGTACTCTACGTCCAGGCCACATCTCCGAATACGTAAATTGTATTCCATGCTGCAGTCTTCCGTGCCATCAAAGACACATGCCTTGACGTCAGTATAATCGAAGTGTATTGACGAGAGATTAGGATGTAAGTCTTAAATGCAAAATACATTTAGTTCATTTTAATCAAATATTTTAACAGCCATGTAAATATATTAGCGTTATATAATAATTACATGTACATTTCAGATGTAAATGATGTGTTTTAATAAGTTATTACTTTGTCTGTACACGCACATATTTACCTTTCAAGTACGTTGGATAGAAGGTTCCACAAATTCCATATGATATATTGGTTGAGGTATCGGCCAATGTGTACAGTCTCCCATTTTGCGTAGCCCGATACCACCCTACATACAGTTGGAAATCGCTGAGATAATCGTCAGATGCATTGTTCTTGACCAGCCTCTCCGATATATTACCGAGTGATGGGTTATCGTTTAACCGACACGAACGAACTGAAATTATAATTAATAACATACAGGACATGGGCGGATGACTCGAGGATCACGTGTTCTATAAAGAGTTGAAGTTTGGTTGATTGCTTATCTTTAACCAACATGCACAAACGGAAATGGTAATTAAAAACGTAAACAAAAATTGGCGGTTGACACAATAATCACGTTTTCTTAAAGGACTTGGTGGATTGCTTATATTTTAACCAACATGCAAGGTCATCAGTTCGCGATCATCATTTATTGCGTACAAGACATACAGGACATGCTAAAATGCTGTGTTTATTTTCATCAGAATTGCAATCCCTAGTTCTTTAACGATTGTCTTCAAATTAAATAAGTATGGGCGTGCATTATTCGAAACACGGCTTTCCTTTTCCTTTTATTTATGTATTATGATGAAATTGACGTTAATTATAGCGAAACTTTGTGTTTACTATGTTCACTTATAGGTTTGTGTAGCCTTAGCCATTATTATTATGAATTGGTGTATGGTTTGTTAACAAGTAGTGAAATCATTGATGTGTGCAAGTCGGTTTAAACTCAATTTTAGTCCAAGTGTCATGCAAGTGTATACCAAGTATAAGACCGACAAAGGGGTTTCGACGGGTCAGTAAAACGGATGTGTTCACAGAGGCAAATTTTATAAATTAAATACAGAATTCAAACAATAACAATGACTTATTGCAATATTATATCGCTTTGGGTTTGCAATTCAGGGGGAGCGATTTTTACAATACTAAAATTAATGTTACAAAATTGTTATGTTATCTCCCCTTTATCGTAAGTGGCATCAAAAAGGTAATTAACATTTTCTGGCATGCTCTTTGGTATGAATATTAATTTCTCGCTGCTTATCTGTAATATTGTTTTTGAGGAAAGACCATAATTATATAATTACTTGTGTCACATTCATATAAATGCTGCATTCTGATTGGATAATTTGTTCACGAGGCCGGTTTTTCAATGAACCCACTTCGTATGCAAAGTTAAACATGAATATTCATGGCGCTACTATCTGGTCATAAACAAGTTGCCAAAATGACGTTATGTTTTGCGCGAAACTTAATGCTGTTGTTTTTTATTGGTCCATAGCGAAATGACGTTATTTTTTTGCGCGAACTTCAACGATATACCCGTTTGACGGAGATGAAACCGAAACTGAAAATAGATTCATACGCTAGATTAAAAAGGACTTTTATGACCCTTACCACGATAGAATTTCAGCTTTAAGATCATTTTGTGTTGTAATTATAAGAATTGAATTGCATTTTTTCTGCATTTCATCGGTGTATTAACTGTCGGTAAAAATACACCTAATTTATGCATTAGGCGTAATTTTCCTGTAAGTTCCTACCGATGAAATGCAGAAAAATGCTATTCCTTTCTTAAGTAAATAATGTCTTGTAGAATTGTTATTTTGTTTAATGGTATAATAAGCCCCAAAAAAAATCAAATTCGTTGTTCCCGAAAATCAGAGTGTGTTACATGTTTATAGCTCGCCATCATGAACATGACACATGTTTTGTTATGTTGTGAAAAATTGATACTGCGTTTTATAACGGTATTGAGTGGTTTACTGAACCATTCTGTGTATAGATGCGCGGAGGTCGCGGTGGTGTAGTGGATGAGGTGTTCGCCTAGCGATCGGGAGTTTGTGGGTTCGCTCCCTACTCATGGAAAGCTTTGTTATCTCCTCCATAGACACCAAGTACTGGTTCTTCCCAGGAAACGGACTCGACAGTGTCCATATCTGCCTATAATAAGCCTTCCTGCAATAGTCAGCAATTGACTGTATGAAGTACGAAGTAGAAGTAGAAAATCTGACTTGCTAAACGAGTTTATACCTAATTACAAAAATAAACGTGATGTCATACCTATTTATACACGTAGATTCATATATATTAATATTTTTGAAAGATATTGTTGCTTATAGTATCTAACAAAAGTTTCATTTATTTGTATATTATAAAGAAGAACTTACCGACAGAAAACGCCACTAAAACAACACAGTATATCTGCAGTCGTGAATCCATAATACTCCGTAAAACATCTTAACACAAGCAGTTTGTGGAAGAATAAAATTCCACTTATGATATTTAAAACTTCCTTTTTGTAAACATAAATTACACATTTAGCCTTAAAGGTATTCAATCTACCTGCCGGATCGTCATGAAGCGTTTGAATCGGTAATCGAAAAAGCACCTGCAAGCAACCTGATACAATTACATGCGTCAACACATGCAACGGAAACTATTATGTTCAGCTGAAACTAACCGATACCTTAACTAGCCCATTGTTAAATCCGGAGAAAAATAGAAACATGGCAACACAATATGGAGATTGTATGAACACATTTGAATGTGCAATTACACGGGATTAAGGTCAGACTTAGGTGTATATAACAAGTAAACAATACGGTTTGTCATCAAAGCTTACTTAATTCATTGAGGAATAATCACAAAACATATATTGATTGCTTGTTCAAATGGTTTAATGTATTTTCGACGCTATATAACAATATAGGCATTTTTTATTCTTGGAATACATCCAAACCATTTTGGCATTATTCCAATAACTATTGCGACGTTCGTATTTTTGCATACCACCCAGGCAGCTCAAGGCAAACATTCAGCTGATATAATAATTCAAGTTGCGATCTTTGTATGCATGATACAATTACATTGAATTAAAATTCAATACCATACAAGACCAGAGAATTGCAGATGCTTACATTTGACTGGATCGAAATAAACAAGTAGCAAGAAAACTTCCTTGTCCTGAACGGATTGAGCGTCAACTATTCAAACAAGTATTTTACATTAATAGTGGTTGAAACTTTAAACCTGAAAAACGAGTTTCAAAAGAATCAAATTGCGCTGAAACAAGCAAGGGCTCGATTCTTAACCAGTGTGACTTCTAATTTAAAATATCTCCATTTGTTTACATACCATTTAAGCGGCATGTGTTTGTCTTTTTTTCAGTTATGAAAAAATATGGTTACATATTCGTCGGCTATCATGTATGGTACTTGTCTATAGTAATGCTGTATAAACAGTAAATAAACTATTTGTGCTATGAACTACAACAACGGTTTCGAATCTTTGACAGTAGCATCGATAACTCTCAAATGATTACGCAAATTGATCTCAAAGCCACAGCCTAATCGTTATTGGGAAGCGATTTCCTTATATCTAGGTGTATATACCTTTATCTGTTAAAGACATAAAATTAAGCCCACATTGACCAGGTAATGCGTCATTACCATGATCAATGTTAAAAATAGAAATTCAACATGAAGTAATTGCATATCATTTCCGCGGTATTTAGCTGCAGCAATAAGAAATCACTGTCACGTCACGTCAGAAAATTGTTAGCCAGATACAGTTTTGCCAGTAAGAGGTCACGCTTTTGTTTGCTATGAATGTATTGTAGGCCAATTATATAATACTCAAATTTGACCCTTAAATGGAAAGTTAACCATGCCTGAATTGTCTTCATGCCTTTTTACGATTGGCCATCTACTTGACCTCTGCTTGCACATAAAATGGGAAAACCGCAAACACCACATTGAAAATGTATGATGAAATCCCTGTAGGTGTAAGAAATTGTATTGTATTAGATATAAGTTCCCTTTAACACTGCCTGTTTTAATTTATTCTTTATAGACTTGACCGGCCGCATAAAGGTTTGCTTAGCATTACAATTGAAAATTGTGAACCTCTATATTAGACGTGATACTGTCGTGCCTCACGCAATCTAATTGCGGGAAGTATATGGGCCAAACAAAAAACAGGTTTTTGGCAGTATTGCATGCAAAGAAGTAGTCCACTACAAACTTAAAAAACAACAAGCATTCAAATATCGTGTATGAGCATACTGAGTATCATGTATGTGTATAACAAGTATCTTGCATGGGCATACAAAGTATAATAAATGTGTAAACCAAGTATCATGTTTGTGTATAACAAGTATGTAACTGTCTACCAAGTATCATGCATGTGTTTTCCGAGTATCATGTATGTGTATACCAAGTAATATGTATGTGTATACCAAGTATCGCATATGTGTATACCAAGTATCATGAATGTGTATACCAAGTATCGTGTATGTGTATACCAAGTATCATGAATGTGTATACCAAGTATCATGTATGGGTATACCAAGTATCGTGTATGTGTATACCAAGTATCATGAATGTGTATACCAAGTATCGTGTATGGGTATACCAAGTATCGTGTATGTGTATACCAAGTATCATGTATGTGTATACCAAGTATCATGAATGTGTATACCAAGTATCATGTATGGGTATACCAAGTATCGTGTATGGGTATACCAAGTATCGTGTATGTGTATACCAAGTATCATGAATGTGTATACCAAGTATCGTGTATGGGTATACCAAGTATCGTGTATGTGTATACCAAGTATCATGTATGTGTATACCAAGTATCATGTATGTGTATACCAAGTTATATGTATGGGTATACCAAGTATCGTGTATGGGTATACCAAGTATCGTGTATGTGTATACCAAGTATCATGTATGTGTATACCAAGTAATATGTATGTGTATACCAAGTATCATGAATGTGTATACCAAGTGTCGTGTATGTGTATATCAAGAATCGTGTTTGTCTAAACCAAGTATCTTGAATGTGTATACCAAGTATCTTGTATGTGAATACCAAGTACCATGTATGTGTGTACTAAGTATCGTGTATGTGTACACCAAGAATCGTGTATGCCTTTACCATGTATCGTGTATGTGTATACAATTGTCATGTATGTGTATACCAAGTATCATGTATGTGTATACCAAGTATCATGTATGGGTATACCAAGTATCGTGTATGGGTATACCAAGTATCGTGTATGTGTATACCAAGTATCATGTATGTGTATACCAAGTAATATGTATGTGTATACCAAGTATCATGAATGTGTATACAAGTATCATGAATGTGTATACAAGTATCATGAATGTGTATACCAAGTATCGTGTATGTGTATACCAAGTATCATGAATGTGTATACCAAGTATCATGTATGGGTATACCAAGTACCAGGTATGTGTATACCAAGTTATATGTATGGGTATACCAAGTATCGTGTATGTGTACATCAAGTAATGTGTATGCCCAAACCATGTATCGTGTATGTGTATACAAGTATCAGGTATGCATATACAAAGTATCATGTATGTGTATACCAAGTATCATATATGTGCAATCCAAGTATCATGCATGTGTATACCAAGTGTCGTGTATGTGTATATCAAGAATCGTGTTTGTCTAAACCAAGTATCTTGAATGTGTATACCAAGTATCTTGTATGTGAATACCAAGTACCATGTATGTGTATACTAAGTATCGTGTATGTGTACACCAAGAATCGTGTATGCCTTTACCATGTATCGTGTATGTGTATACAATTGTCATGTATGTGTATACCAAGTATCATGTATGTGTAAACCAAGTATAATGCATGTGTATACTAAGTATCGTGTATTTGTATACACGTTTTATGTATATCTATACGAAGTATTATGTAAGTGTATTACAAGTATCATGTAAGTGTATACCAAGTTTCATGTATGCGTATTCTAAGTGTCGTGTATGCGTAAACAAAGTATCATGTATGTAAACTAAGCATCGTGTATGTGTATACCAAGTATCGTGTATGTGTAAACCAAGTATAGTGTTTTTGTATACCGAATATCATGTATGTGTATACCAAGTATTATGTTCATGTATACCAAATGCAATGTATGTGTATTATGATAATATCTTGTGAATTTTCTTTTGTTGCTGATTTATAAAATGACATGTTATCTATTGGACATACAAACATCCCGAAATAATGTAAAATTTGTATATTGAAATGATGACCATATACACTGTATGTAATTTTTAAATAATTTAAATAATTCCGTTGTTTGCTCTGCTTTAAATTACAGCGTTCTGATATTGATTTATTTTGGAAAATATCCTGCAAGGCCCTTCTCTCGTTTTTATGTTTACTAAGTTTGATGAAAGTATCTGAAGCACTTTCTGAGTTATTGCAGACAGGATCACGTTTTTTTCTGACAGAGATTCTGAATGATACACAGTTATACGAAGCGGACGAACAGACGTAATATTTCATAGGCAGAAACCTTCAGGTACGCTTAAACAACGATAGATGACAAAACACCCTTCACTGGCAATACTTATCGAAAAAGTCATCAGCTACGAATGACCTGATAATTTCTGTATGTTGTTGGTGGTATGTATGATTCATTTACATTTCATTCAATTTTAGTATGGCATTTTGCATCCTGACAAAGCTGAATGACAGCTGAACTGTTTGTAAATCGACACACAAATAAGCGACATTACGCATATACACCAAATTTTGAAGCATAGCCATTATGTCCACACTTGTTTTTGTTTTTCGTTTTTTAAGGTTCTATAAGGGGTGTATTGGGATGATGATGATGAAAAACGTAAACAACGTCCATTCAGTTTTATTCAGTAACTAGAAAATTTTCACAATAGCAACAAAAGATCTGATTACATTTCATACAATTTTAAGTCGTTTGTCAAATACATGTATTGGAAGCTAACGGTACAGTGCCCTTTTACAGTTGCTTATGAAAAGACCATCGGGATGAAACCCATTCATATTCCATTCGTTTCTACTGTGATAGGAAATGAGTTATGGAAGTCATCGTTCGTTAAAATTAAAAAAATAGCATAAATAGCATATGCGTCAAAATCTATTCAAGACGAATTTTGACATACAATAACGTGACATGAAGGTGTAGGCAGATTCCTATGGTTTAGTGTTTGAAACCGTGTTAATGTTCTAAATTTTAACTCACAACAAACCACGACAACCGCCATATAGCTATACAAAGTTAATCTAAACACACAAAAAACACATTTTCAATTATTTTTATTAACTATTTACACTTGAGTTATTTATGTACATTTACATTGCCTTCCTCCTAAGCTAAAATGTAAACAAAGTGAAACGAACTTGGGCTAAACTGATATAAATTGTATTATTAGTATGAGGTCCTTTGTGCACCCAAAGTAAAAAAAGCCAAACCATATGACACAGCAAATATGCCGCCCCCATACATCCCTACACATCCATACACAACTAAATTAACTTTCGGCAAACATGTGTGTGTGTGGCTTTTCCGAAATAGGTGTTTGCTGCATTGGTTGTTTACAAAGTACTTTGTGCTGATTTTGCATTGAATTATTGGACTATAAAAAAGTAAATATAAATGAATATAGTGTAATTTGCGCTTTTATAATCTCCTCACATCTATAGTTACTGTGTTTGCATTTTAAGTTTGGATAGAACAGGAAGATAATATACTCATACCTCATCTATCACAAAGTTTGCAAATAGTGCAACTGAAAACGTTTATTCTTTTCTGAGTGAAGAATTAATTTGGTTGTAGAATAGATTATGTGCACACATATTGTGAACGCGCAAATAGTATGTAATGGAGATTAGTAAACGACGTTAGGAAAACCTTAACCTGAGCTTTTGCGACTGGTTTGTGTTTTCAAGGACAGAACATAAACATATCTTATTCATCTTTGACCTAGCATTATATTTCTTATACCAGTCCCAAACTTCCTGATACACGCGACCACTCAATAATAACTCTATGATAACAGAAAATTTCATCAGGTTCTTACATGTGTGATTATTTTACTTGAAATTCAGTATTGTAAATCATTAATTTGCTTTATTATGACACATACATTTTCGTGAACACATAAATATGGCATCAAGGTTATTTGTCAAAAACTTATACATGTAAATAATATACTATGTACAATTATATTGTATAGTTTCAAACATATTTTAAAACACGATTGTCCGGCTTTATGTTTGATAAGGCTTTAGCATAGCACGTGTATTTGAGAGCATTATTCGGGATTGTCATTATTCCCAAAAAACATTTTCGGATCAAACAAGTAGAGAAAGAGTAAACTCCAGAAGAATTATGCTAAGAACAAAAAAACACAGTCTTCAATTCATCTCATGTAGCAACAGCCTTGCTTTGATGAAGATGGACTCCTGAAAAAATATATAATTGATTGTTCAAGTTTAAAATTGTATCTTTCCAAATTGTAACCGATAACAGCAGCGATTTGTTTCAAAGCAACAAATCCAGAGAGCGAATACTTACATATTCTTCATAGGTCCGTATCTCTAGTTCCGTATCTTGAAACAAAAGCAGGCGACGAGTAAGATCTCGGATAAGTGTTATTATCTTGGCTGGCCGAATACACACTACATTTTTGAGGCGGGAAACTAGGGTCCGAGTTCGTATCTGCCTTGCTGGAAAAACGATGTCCAACGATTAGTTACGTACCGGTTCGTTTGTATAGTATGTTTGAAATTAATATTTAATATCAAAATAATATTTATGATACACAGCTTACGAGGAAAAACTTTAACATACCTCAAAATATGCTTTTTTGATCGAGCTCGTCGCCAACCAATACAAAGCGCGATTGCAACAACCAAGATTATGCTTCCAATAATGGCTGATGGTATCACAGCAACAAGCGTAATAAAGGCATAATCTTCATGTGCACTTGTGGTTGAATTTTTATCATGTACTGTAGTGTTGTCCTGCACCGTGTTTGTTGTCTGCGGTACAACAGTTGTGTCAGTAACCGAGGTTGTGTCCGGTACAGTTGTGGTCGACACTGTAGTTGTGGTCGGCACTGTAGTTGTGGTTGACACTGTAGTTGTGGTCCGCAATGTAGTTGCGGTGGTCGGCACTGTAGTTGTGGTCGGCAATGTAGTTGTGGTGGTCGACACTGTTGTAGTGGTCGGCACTGAAGTTGTGGTGGGCACTGAAGTTGTGGTTGGAACGGTAAATGTGGTCGGAACTGTAGTTGTTGTCGGAACTGTAGATGTGGTTGGCATTGTAGTTGTGGTCGTTTCTGTAGTTGTGGTGGGCACTGTAGTTGTGGTCGGCACTGTAGTTGTAGTTGGCACTGTAGTTATGGTCGGCACTGTAGTTGTGGTCGGCACTGTAGTTGTGGTCGGTACTGTCGTTGTGGTCGGCTCTGTAGTTGTGGGCGGCATTGTTGTTGTGGTCGGCATTGTAGTTGTGGTCGGCACTGTAGTTGTGGTCGGCATTGTAGTCGTGGTCGGTTCTGTAGTTGTGGTCGGGATTGTAGTTGTGGTCGGAACTGTTGTTGTGGTCGGCATTGTAGTTGTGGTCGGCATTGTAGTTGTGGTCGGCACTGTAGTCGTGGTCGATTCTGTAGTTGTTGTGGGGATTGTAGTTGTGGTCGGCACTGTAGTTGTGGTCGGTTCAGTGGCAGTGTTCGGTAAAGTAGTTGTTTCTTGATTCGTTGTTTTGTCCTGAACAGCAGTGGTTTTATCATTTATATTGGGGGTTGTAGTTGTGCACACCACTGAAAGAACACACATATCTGACTTCAAAGTGTGTTAGTTAAAAAAGGAGTGTTACTGTGTTTCATTGGATAATTTCACTTATGTATACCTTGTGCATATGAAAATGGATCTAGCGTTCCATTGCATGCCAGGCAACTGTCGAATCCAGCAGTCTGATCATTTACAATGCAGCCTCCATCAATGTAGCAACCACGATCCTGTAAATCACATAATGTGTTTAAGTGTGAACAAAACATTTTATGTGGGCAACATGAATTTATTAATATGAATTGATTACTAAGACAGAAGTCATACCGCTGCTACGAGCACGATTTTTTTGTTTTCTGGCTCTTCGATTCTCTGACAAAGTGAGTTGTACACGTAGGCGTGTTTTTCCTCCCCATAGTTTACACCATCGTTGCTGACTGCTATGGTATATGATATAGAAAATGCGTCCTGGATATCGATTATACCCTGCAGAAACATAACTCATTTGATGACACAACAAGAGATGAAAAAGTATGACTGACACATTGTTACAGATTAGTGTATTGTATTGTATTGTAAGAGAATGAACATTTAGGTGCAATGTTTACCAACTACTATCTTTATGTTTTAAGTCCCATTTATTGATTGTATAAGAACTTTGTATAGTTTTAAACGTAAATACTAGTTGCAGTTTTTACCTGACAAAATCAGCACTTAGCAGATGCAATTATGTCCTACTATTACTATCTATCCATTTTAATTACCCTTAACTATGGGTATTGTGAATGTTGATGTAATGACTTTAATTTGTATACATACTGAAACGAGTTTTTAATCAATTGGACATAGTGTGTGATTTAGAGCTCCTTAAAATCGACTTAAACCCACAAATCTGTGTATTGACCATTCCAAGGCGATGACACCTGTTTTATTTATTATTGAGTGCCTCTTGTGTAGTGTATTTTGTTTTGTGTTTCACTGTTTGGCAATTTGTTGCTTGGCATATATTAAGGACCGTATACCATACTAAGGTTTCACTCATGCTGGGACAGCTGGAGTTTTACTTTATGTATATGTGCAATATTTAGCTGTGATATGCTTTGTCAATTTAAGAGTATGTATTCAGAAACACAATCTCATGTTGGTATTATAAAGGGAGCGTACATTTCCCGTTTATAACCGTGTTTGTTTTGCTTTCACTAGATTTAATGATTATCTTAATTTAACAGTCTACAAATGACAAAAGCATTATGATAAATAAAAAACAAACACATGACGCTCAAATACTGGATACACAATTACGATAAAACGTATTTCGGTAATTTTCTAAAAACTAATAATCATGCGTTTTTCAAAGTGTGTAAACGTCTTTTTATACATTAACCCCTTTGGAACTATTTACATTACAATTAAGTCAATAATTAAACAAATTAAAATAAGATCTCAAAACAATCACAAATATAAATCCTTGAACCAATTTATAACCAACCTGTAATGCACAACAGCGTCCTGTATATATGTCCTCATGTATGCCTAATACTTGGTTTGAATCGATTAAATGTGCACTGCCATTTTTGTTATGCTGGAAATACAAACGTTGCACTATTCAGAAGATTCTTTATAAACGCAGTCAATAAGAACATGGCTTACTTTATTCAATCAAATATTAATTATTTTAATCACAAAATAACAATACCTTATAAGTTGTGATATTGCATCTAAAATTTGGAAGAAGAGCTTCAACGCGAATGGTGAAGCACGTACAATCTTCTCCCTCAGAGATGTCACATTCACCTCCACCCTCGATGTCATCAATCATCACTGGGGTGCGTTCATCTATTGTGCACGCAGCACCATGATAGAATTGATTGCACGAGCAAACACCTGGTTAATAAATAACATAAATTCAGACGTACCATTTATATCAAGAGCAACAACAATAACCGTATGTACACAGATGTGTTCAGCCATAAATATTGGGTAAACCTTTATTTGTTATTACCTTCTTCGTTTTTCAATGTACAGTTCCCTGCACCCGAGCAATTCAATGGACATGACGCTTCCATAAACAAATTTACATTTTCCGTGTTGTTTGTTGCAAAATCTGGCTGGTTGTACAGCATTGTCTTCACAACGTTGTTGACAGTATCGACATGAACATCTGCCAGAAGTGGATCACCAGATATCTGCACGATCAAATATATTAACGGGGCCTTTTCACAGATTTTGGAATGTATTGAAGTTTGTCATTAAATGCTTTATATTGATAAATGTTAACATTGGATCTAAAAAGCTCCAGTAAAAAAAAAACAAGAATAAAATTAAAGAAAGAAAAAAAAGTAACCATCAACAGGGCTCGAATCACAGACCCCGGGAGTAAAAGTCTATCGCTTAGACCACTCGGCCATCCGTACTCATACAATGATCGATCGATGTATTTTATACTTTATATAAACCATCCTCGTAGTATCACAAAATATAACGACAAAAACAGAACTCTCCAAATTATTCAATCGTTTCGCGTTGCAGCGCTTTATAATTTTCAGGTTTTTAAATCGTCAAAAGATACATATAATGGATATTTTAGAGCACTGTAAATATTCAGTATTACTGTTTCCTCAAAAATATCAAAACTACAACCAAAATGTGCGAATCTGAAACATTTATTAAATATTTTGTCAATTTACCAAAACGTGGAAAGGCCCCTGTAATTATTTGAGAAATACTTTAAGGCTAGGTGTTGCTAATTGCGGTTAAAACAAACGTGTTAGAGTTCCGATGAGTAGAAATTAAACCACGAAGGTAATATCGCGAGAGGTTTGAATACAACAAAATCTATATTACAAACCGTTATTTTATTACCGCAATAACTCGTACGTAGCTGTTAATAATTTTTTTATTATTTGCTATAGGTCTGTACACTAGCAAAACTATTTTAATCTGCAAATGTTTGTTTGACGTCAACACAACATACAAAATACAACATACAAAAAGTCGACTTCATTGATTATCATTGAATAATCGATGTGACGTCATTGGTGTTGTTACATATTTTGTTAATAAATGCGAATTAGATCCCAAATTATCTCAACGATTATGATCGACTACGATATACAACTTGTATTACTAATGTTTTTACTGCGCTGCGCAATGCAGAATAATGTACAGGTGAAGTTTGCCTCACCGTGCATTATAGAACATGAGTTTTGCTTAACAATGTCCAAGTTGTCCACATGTGTCGCTTCTCAACTAACTTGCGTACTTATGCTCGTTGTTTGATGCGAAATGAAGTACTATTTTTATTTTGCGATAACACGAGCATGATATGCTTCCAATAAACATCATCTGCATATTGGTTCGATGTATAATGTTATTACACTCACAACTTGCATGATATAAATCAATTTTAAAATGCATTTCAACCGGATTAAATAAATAAATATATGCTTTCTACTTAAATTTATATGCTTGTATACGGATTCAGAAGGGAAAGTCGAAGCTGCATGACGATGTAAGAACAAGTATTTTTTGAATATGTATAAAAACACTCTTTCCAGTGTTGTATAATCATACAATGTTAACGTTTTCGCGTTAAAACATTACGTTTTATACAAAATCAAGAACGTACACTTGTTTAGAAATAATTTCGCACTTCCGCGGACTATATCTTAGTGTAAGCACGTTTGAAATAAATGCTTACGCAATTATATACAGGTATAACGTAGCGTAATGGAGAAACGTCAAGGTATGTATACACAACATTCTTTTTCTCGTATGAGAGTTAAGAATAAAGGTTAAAGGTTTTAGTGCAAAATGCACAACTGGCATGTGGATACGGATATATTTCAATTGATATGATTGCATTGTTCTAAGCGTATACTAATTAAATCAGTGGTTACCTGTACATCAAATATACAATCTGCAATGACTTCCTCCTTGTTCTCACTGACTGTCATTGACGCCATTGTGCCAAATGCTATCGACCCATTTATTTGGTTTTTGCAAATACGTGTGGCTTCTTCTAAAGTTATGTTATTTGTCTGTCTCTATTGAACATTACAAAGTACATCATGGTCATCTTTACATTATATACGCAATGTCTTTACGATATTCAATGCAGGTAGGTCATATAGCTACATGTCACAAGGCATAGATCAATATAGATAATGTGCGACAATCTGAACAGAGACACACGGAATATAAAATTACAATTCCTGATAAGCAATAAGGAACGTTGAAAGATGAGCATAAATTGACTTAAAACAATGGAAATCAAGAGAGCGTG
>NC_068361.1:111273863-111302510 GCF_020536995.1 Dreissena polymorpha
TTGATCGTTCAATGAAAAGGGTGCAATAAGGTAGACATTCATTCCAATACTCATACCTTGCCAAAATATTAACAAAAACTCAAAAGTGTAAATATACAATAATCTCAAAATACGAAATAAATAAATAAAATTAGGCACACAAACATTATTACATTTTTGATGCACAATGAAATGACATGAAATTAGTATATTTAATTATAAGAAACATTCCTATGTGTTGACAATATTTAGCGTGTGAGACTAACATGTAAAATAGCTAAACAGAAGTAAACAGAAATTTAATACGACTTGAACATAATACATCGTCAGTCTTAACCATGTAATAATAGACATATCAAAAGGTCATGTGAAAACAGAGTGATTACACAGTATCATGTATGTCGCGCGGGTAGGAGAAATACACGAGTAATACATTCAATGAGTAAATATTTCAATCTGATCATGGCAGAAACTAAATATATGGTGTTTATAATTACATCCACTTTTAGCGTACATATTTTTACATTTAATTATACATTAACATATAATAGTTACAATTATGTATAATTGTTGCTTACGTTTGCAATAGACATCGCTGTACACCAAACAGCTGTTGTAAATGTGCATTAACTTTTTTGTTTAATGTCCATTTATAGTGGCATTCAATTGTGCGCTGCTTACACTATCGCAAATAATCTACTTAAAAAAATGATCATGGTCAACTACGCCGAAAAACACTGTAATCAGTTCATAATGAATGCAAGTTTTCTTACCAATCCACCGCATAATAAAGGTCGTTTTGGATACCGAAAACACAGCGAAATTTCGTATCAGCAGTATACCAAGTTATGGAAGAGATATCATTTTCTTTATGTTCTAGCCACACTGCGATCGATACTTTTGTTATCGAGACGTTTGGAGGTTGGATGGCTGATGCATCTTAAATTAAACATGTAAACCGCATATGATAAAATACCGTACAATATTGATCCAGTATTCCATTCATTATCATAAAAATAAGATGCTAATACGGTTAATTCATTTTAAGTAGTATTTTAATGAAAAGTCAAAATGCTTTAGAATAAATTATCACTAAAAATTAATATGCAACTGGTTTCAGACATCGCAACTCTAACTGCAACAGTATATCGGCAGAAATCTTACTGTATGGAAGGTCAGTACCATCTGAAAGAAAAGCATTCAGAGAGTTATATATGGATGCAGTAGTTTATTTGAGACGGTAAAAACAAACACAAGCGCTGTAAAAACATACCTTCAAATTATTGTATAACATGTGAATGTATGTTATTTGTAAAATCAATAGAAGAAGATTAACGCAGTTCTTTATACATTTACCTAGACAAAATGCCGAATAAGCTAATGTCGCTCCAAGAAAGTATTGCAGGTCGTTTCCGGGACACAGTCTCATTTTTACCTCATATTTCTCTTCGCATGGCGTATTTACATCTAATACGCAGACGGTAGCAGACACGGGTGTTTCATTTAGATGAGAAATGTTCGGATGTTTATCTGAATACAGACACATCGTTTTAACAACCTTAATGTTCTACGAAAACGTAACATTCTTCAACGGGTAAGTATTTTAACATTGCTATCATTCATACCCGTAGCCAGGGAGTTGCGTTGGGTGAACATTTTTTTATCAGTCACTGAGTATGGTAAATGAAAGTGAAATGTCATATAAAAATGCTCTATAAATTCAGTCTCTAATTACAGATAAAAAGTCACCAGAATGCAGGATTTTAAGTTTCAATTTCAAAATTTTCTAGGTGGAGGACCTCCAAACCCCCCGATTGCAGGAGGGGGACAGCCTCTCCCACACCTACCCCCTTCGCCACTTTGTTGATGAGTAACACTCTTTGATGGGAGAATTCGCATCCCCCAATTTTGTGCATTCCTTTATTATAGTATCATCTAACGTACATAAGAAACATATTGAGCGTTGAAATAATATTCTAAATGAAAATACTGTTTTTTATTTTCCTATTGAAGGTGACAATTACCTTTTAAGTAAATAGGGTAGAACGTTCCACACATCCCAAAGTCCCATTGAATGCTATTGTCCGCCAGTCGGTACGTCAGTCCATTGTATGGAGTGCTGTACCAATCAGTGGAAAGACTGAAGTCATTGACCGGATATTCACCACTAAACGAGTTATTAAACCATCGCTCATTTATTTGATGAAGTTTCGTAACATTGGTACAAGCAGAACCTGTAAGATAAATTTCGTTATGGTTTATCAATCACGGAACGGAAAAAATTATATTGAATCATCGAGTCATTGTACATAAAGGTCTTTATTACAACTACTTGTGCTTAAGTAACAACACTGTTAACGTGCGTACGATATCCCTGTTTGAAATGATGAACTAATGTGTGTTATATAGGAGCCTTTCTTCTCAAACAATGATGAAGAGATCCAATACCTATTATTTTAAATCAACAATTTAAACTTAAAGGTTCAGCTGCACAAACATAAAACATATCTTTTAAAAGCATCTGAGTCTTTATTAACGACAAGTGCCCATTTGGCACACAGATGGTTAGCGTGGGCTATGATAAAACAACGTTAACAACCCTTGCTTAACTTGACTTCTACTCAGGTGAGCGACCCAGGGCCATTCTGGCCCTCTTGTTTATGTAGTGTGATCCATATACAAAAAGTCACAAAAACATCAAGTCTGTTCTGCACCATATAATGGCGCATATAAGAAAGACCTTTAATGTTTCATTCACATAACAAAAATAGCTTTACTTCGTACAGCCTATGTAGTCTAAAATTAAACTATTGTCCTACGACATAAAATGCAGCAAACACAATCGTACCTCAGAGAAAGCCGTCATTGTCCCCTTATCCAGGGACCTATACAAATTAGTTTTTATCACATTACAGATCACCTGACATTCAGCAAAAATAAGACAAATATAGCACTTCAAAATATTATTTGCATGAAAATAGAGCACACGTATATTTATACACCAGAGACAAGGCAAAGCGGTCATATTATTATGAATGCATGCCATTACTATGCCATTGTAATGTGAGGTCGGTTTATAACTGTATCGTTCTATAGCATTACGAGTAAAATTGATAAACCCGGGTCTCTTTTACACACTGAAAACACGTGAAAAAAATAGGTATCGACGTGAAGGAAATTTATTTCTGCACGTTAAAGCGTTATTGTCTACTAAAAACTCGCATTTATACAAGCATGTATGGATTGATGATAGAACATGATAGTGACGAATGTAGCGTTTGTAATGTGAACCTTACGGTGCAAGTTATATTTCGATATCTCTTGTTAGAAAATCGCAGCTAAAATTTAAACTAGAGTGTTAAAAAGGTTTTACTATGGATCTATAAGAAAAAATGCCCTGCCCCCTTGACGGACATGTTTTTGAACCAACCGAAACCATTTTCGAATTCATCCAAGATATCACATGGAGCAAATCTTCTGACCAAGTTTCATGAAGATCGGACAATAAATTTGGCCTCTAGAATGTTAACAAGGTTTTACTAAAGCCATGTATTGCCATAGTTTTGTTCACGTCACGTCGCAACCTTGACAGTTTTTAAACAAGATCATAAATTCTTAATGTGAATGTCAGTTGCTATAAACTTTCGTTTACGATTAGTTCATGGAAGTTGCTCGATAGTGAGATAAATTTTTATTGTATCAGTATGATATGTTAAAATCAAGTTATTACTGGAGTTTTATCTACACGCTGTTGCCACTGCATTAGATAGGCGAAATGATAGAAAAGTTGCGCAAAACTTTGCTATTTTACTCTCTGACCGATGCTGTTTCAATGAAATCTTGTTAGGCACTTCGATTAGAAAGATTTCAGACAACTGAAATAATTATTGATTATGTATGGTTGCATACTTCTGCATAAGATAACCAATAACCTTTCATAAAATCCTAAACATGTTCTAAAAAGATATTCATAAACTTGTGCGAAAAAATTTGCTTGCTGTTTTTCATTGGAATATTATCTGAAAAAAAACACGGTAAAATAAGACAGACAGACAGACAGACAGACAGACAGACAGACAGACAGACAGACAGACAGACAGACAGACAGACAGACAGACAGACAGACAGACAGACAGACAGACAGACAGACAGACAGACAGACAGACAGACAGACAGACAGTAAACAAGTTTAAAGACTGAATGATATCTTTCAAGCCGATCCGGAAGAAGCTGGATTCTAGAAAAACTAGATCAGGCCGATTAAATAAAAACAATAGAGAACAAGAGTGCCAAACTGTCACAAGATACGCCCGTTTGAAGGTTTTGGACACCTTGAACTTGACCTATATATCATCTAGACACAACTTCTGACCAAAGTTGGTGAAGATCAGATGAAAACTACTTCAATTAGAGAGCGGACACCATGCAAAATGCTTGAAATGCACTAAGTGACCCCATGACCCAGCATGACCCATATTCAAACCTGACCTCGATATTGTCTAGATACAACTTCTGACCAAGTTTGGTGGAGATCGGATGAAAACTACTTCAATTAGAGAGCGGACACCAGGCTAAATATTTGAAATGCACAAAGTGACCCCCTGACCTAGTTTTTGACCCGACATGACCCATATTCGAACTTGACCTAGATATCAACTAGATGCAACTACTGACCAAGTTTGGTAAAGATCGGATGAATACAATTTGAATAAGAGTCCGGACAAAGTGGCGCTGTTGAAAATGGACTAATTGACCCTATGACCTATTTTTTTACCTGGCATGACCCATATTCGAACTTGGCCTAGATATCAACTAGATGCAACTACTGACCAAGTTTGGTGAAGATAAGATTTATACAATTTGAATTAGAGTCCGGACAAAGTAAAATGCACTAATTGACCCTTTGACCTAGTTTTTGACCCAGCATGACCCATATTCGGACTTGACCTAGATATCAACTAGATGCAACTACTGACCAAGTTTGGTGAAGATCGGATGAATACAATTTGAATTAGAGTCCGGACAAAGTGGCGCCGTTGAAAATGCACTAATTGACCCTATGACCTAGTTTTTGACCCGGCATGACCCATATTCGAACTTGGCCTATATATCAACTAGATGCAACTGCTGACCAAGTTTGGTGAAGATCGGATGAATACAATTTGAAATAGAGTCCGGACAAAGTGGCCCCTTTGAAAATGCACTTATTGACCCTATGACCTAGTTTTTGACCCGGCATGACCCATATTCGAACTTGGCCTAGATATCAACTAGATGCAACTGCTGACCAAGTTTGGTGAAGATCGGATGAATACAATTTGAATTAGAGTCCGGACAAAGTGATGCCTTCCGCCCGCCGCCCGCCGCCCGCCCGCCGCCCGCCCGCCCGCCAAGGGGTTTCACATAATACGTCCCGTATTTTATACGGGCGTATAAAAATGGCAGCGTATTTTGAAACTTGAGTAACCAAATTTAATCTATGAGGTCATTTCAATACGGGGAAGACATGTTAAAAGTTTGAATGAAATCTACTCAAGCCATTCCAGAGAAAAACTTAAAAATAGCTCCGACGCCGACGCCGAAGTCCGGGCGAGTAAAACAGCTTGCTTAGAAAAGCCAAGACTAAAAGAAAACAATAAAAAGGAATAACCCATTCCACTTAATTCGAACCATGTACACAGGATTAAACAACCTTTACCATTCAGCGCATAATGCAGTTTGACAATATAATATCAATTTAAACGTGGTTATAAAATTTTAACGACTACAAAAGAACAAATCCAAATTAGTTCTTTTTTTTTGTTAAAAGTTCAGAGGTTAACTAATTTTATATGATGGCAATTCTATGATAATTAAATCTAAAGCCACACAGACACACAGACTAAATTAATTTTCGTCATAAACCGTTGGAGTTCATTATCCCTTAGTTTCTTTGATAAAAATAAGACTAACATTACCTTTAGTCGCACTAACTGCCAATACCAACAGATGTAATATTTTGGGAATTAAACACATGTTGAAGAGTAATTTTCATGTAATCCGTTCACAACCACTCGATTTTCTAATATGACGTTTGCTAGTTTGTCTTACAATGAATTAGGCTTTGAGCGCCGAGAGCCAATCAAATAGTGCGCGACAGTAAAGCAGTACTTCCGTATTTAAAACTTACAAAGCTCGTATTTACGGAATACCGTTAGTGCAATCGCGGTTACACATTAAAATCCAGGGCGACAATGCGATAGTGCGCTAGTACGATGGCGACAATGCGATAGTACGATGGCGACAACGTGATAGTACGATGGCGACAATACGATAGAACGATGGTGACAATACGACAACGCGATAGTACGATGGCGACAATGCAATAGTACGATGGCGACAGTGCGACAATACGATGGCGACAGTGCGATAGTACGATGGCGACTTTGCGATAGTGCGATAATACGATAACGACAGTGCGACAATACGATGGCGACAGTACGATGGCGACAATGCGATAGTGCGATAATACGATGACGACAGTGCGAAAATACGATGGCGACAGTGCGATAGTACGATGGCGACAATGCGATAATACGATGACGACAGTACGTCAACGTGAAAGTACGATGGCGCCATCATACTATTGCGTTGTCGCATTGTCGCCATCGTACTATCGCATTGTCGGCATCGTACTATCGCGTTGTCGTATTGTCGCCCTCTGGATTTTAATGTGTAACCACGATGGTCTAACGGTATTCCTTACGTATTTCATTACAGGTGACGCATGTATATTCCTTCTTGTAAAATATGGCATGACCATAAGCTACAATCCTTTTAACTATACATCTTTAGAAAGAAAAGGACAATCTTTTAAAATAACATTATTATGTCCCCCAGTATATGTTTTGCCCTGTCTATTTGTTTGTTGGTTTATTTGTTTGCGTCAAACTTTAACATTGGCCATAACTTATGCAATATGGAAGATAGCAACTTGATATTTGGCATGCATGGGTATCTCATGGAGCAGCAAATTTTGAGTTGTAAAAGGTCAAGGTCATCCTTCAAGGTCAAAGGTCAAACATAGGGGGGAGGGCATAGTGTTTCACAAACACATCTTGATTAAATGAAATTGTATGAACTGTTACTCAAACTATCTATATTTATAAAATAATATACCGATTATTGCCAGCATGTTGTTGCTGTTGTTATTGAACATGAAAACATAGGGCAAAAAGGTGTGTTTAGACATTAATACAACAAAGGAGTTCCGTGACAGGAGACTGTCCTTTTTGTTTACAGATATACCATCAATTCGATACCATGAGTTATCATTAAAACGGTATTTTAAAAGGTATGTGCATCATGATCCCTACCATGAGTGCTTATAGGGAATATGCCACGAAACAGTGGGTATGATTACGAGAGGACTATACGCGGAATAGCACGTCATATTGGAATTCCACTGGAACAACTGGTGGAATGAACTGTACGTCCGGAACTGAATCATTTCGCTGCATAATTAACTGTTCCTTTTGGGGCGTAAAACAAAGTAAGGCATTTTATAAATGCCATTTATTTATAGTTTGAATTTGTGTAGAGGAGATTTGTAGAAATGGATAGCACTTTTTTTCTTTTCTGGGGCGGAATTTCTTAATGATAAAATTCTTGTTAAGCCACGAGACGGAAACGTTTGTTAGAAGCTGAAAAGAAGACGGATGAACTTGTACATAAACATGCCAATCTTTATCAAATCGGATAAACAGCTATCACCAGCTAACCTGGTATTGTGGTATTCTGCAGCCTCACCATTCACAGTCCTGTACATATGTACCTGATAATAAACCATCTGCTTATCAGGCTTTTGATTGGTTCATTCATGGGAAGTTGTCTGTTTGAATTTAATAACAAAAATGTTTTAGCAACTGACTCTGAACTAAATTCTGACAGTCGTGAAGTATTCTGTGAAAAAAGTGTACTTTATACAATGTGGAAATCAACAGGTTTGTTGCAAAAGAGGTAAGAACCGGCTGGTCACAGTGATTTTGCATCATACTTCAGAATCCTGTTTTTGATATTGCATAAGATTATAACTGAAACTTGGCAAGTACATTTCTCCAAATGAATGTGTGGCTGAGTTCAAAACTGGGTCACTTTAGTTAAAAAACGAGGTAACTCGCTCAAATTAAAGAAAAAGCTTGTTTACACTCTAAAAGTCATATGTATAGTCCAATGTACATAAAACTTGGTCAGCAAAATTCTTAATAATATCTTGGCTAAGTTCGATAACAGTTCTGGTTCGTTGAAAAACAATGTCGCCAGCGGGTGTGGAAGTTTTCCATATATGGCTATAGTGAATCTTGTTAAAAGTTTAACAGTTACATTTATAGTCCAATATTCATTGAACTTGGTCAGAATAGTTGTTGTTATGACATCTCGGCTGAGTTCGAAAATGGTTCTGGTTCGTTGAAAAGCATGGGTGCAAGGGGGCGGACAGTTTTCCGTCTATAGCTATAGTAAAACCTTGTTTACACGCTATAAGTCACATGTACCGTTCAATCTTCACGAAGCTTGGTTAGAGCATGTGACGTAATAATATCTCGGCTGATTCGAAAATGGTTCCGTTTCTATGAAAAAAAAACGTTGACGAAAAGGAACGGGAAAGTTGTCATTGAATGGTAATTGTAAAACCTTGTTAACACTCTAGAAGTCACAATTTGAGTCAAGTCGTAATGAAACGTCGTCAGAACATTTGTTCTTATGATATGCTCGAAAATGGTTTAAGTCTGTTGAAATATATCTGGAAGTTCTCCTTATATGGCTATTTGGTAACCAAGTTAACTCTCTTGAAAAAATATATTTTGCCCAATCTTCTTAAACGTACTCAGAATTTTTATTCTAATGATATTTCAATGAGTTCAAAAATTTTTGTGGTCTCTTGACAAATATGGCTGCCAGGAATGTATTCGTTTAGTTTGGTATTTCGGTTTTAGTATAACCTTTAAAAACAAGCCTAATTTTATTCTTTCTGAAGCCCATTACAACCACTAAATAAATAGAGTAATAGTGTAATGTGGAAGTGGTTCACAACCATACTTTTGTTAATGATAATGACGTTGATGGTTATGGTGGTGGTGGTGGTGATGATGATAATGATGATGACGACGACAATTACGACGACGACGCTGATGATGATGATGAGGAGGAGGAGGAGGAAGAGGATAAAGAGGAGGAAGAGGAGGAGGATGACGACGAAGATGACGATGATGATAATAACCAAAACAACAACCAAAATTTCAAATTACATTTCATATCTCAAATAATGTGTTGCCATTACTACGGATTGTTATTTTTATTTTTGCAGAGTTGTATAATCAGTAAAGCAACAAGAATTGCTACATATGAATCGTATTTGACCTTTCATTCACTTATCCTAACTTTATCAAACTCATTTATACTGACTGGGCTTGCATGGCTGCAGTACAATAGAATTGAATAATTCCTACTTTAATGGCCATAATTATTGTAACAAGCTTACAGCTTTAACTCCCTCGAACGTTTCAACAGAGCACTCACATTAAACAGAACATAATGTTTATTCATATAACTTGAATGATTCCAGTTCATCGTTATATATAAAAAACTGACAATATATAAGCAATAAGGACATACATAGTAATGCGAAAGGGACCAAAATAGTAGTATATAATAAGGTGTTAAAATGCACTTAGGCCATTATATTGCTCCACGTTTGCATTCAATACATCCGTTCTCTTTTGAAAAGCATTTTTACAATATATCGCGAATTCATTTGTGACTTTGGTTTAAGTATTTGTTAACAAAGGAATAAATGTATGCATACTAGGTCGTTTATTATAGAATGTGCCAATATACATTTTCTTATATAGGTATAAAGAGGACAGACAATTCCAAAATGATACTATATTTTGAAGCAAATCCCGTACTTTGGTTATCCTATTGCTACATCGTATTATATTTTCAGCATCGTTTCCTCATATAATATAGTGTTCTATATGATATGCAATTAGTTTGTTAATTAGTATGCAATTTTATAAATTATTTTATAATTCTTAAATAGCGATTTATATATATAACGAGTATCGCCCTAGTTCTTCTGTATACTGCTGAATTAGGAGTACTCATATTTTGACACCAAGTATTTGTTTCAAAAAATTTGTATGAACTCTTTCAAAATCCTCAGCATTTGCAAAGCCCCAAACCTCACACCATAACACGGTATTGAAGTAACATACGAATCAAACAAATTCAACATTATTTCAACGGCAACATGCATGCCTTTTGTGATAAAAAAAAAACGACCCCATAGCCTATAAGCCTTTATCTGATAAAGTTTGAGTAGTTTGTATAAATGACCCAACACTTGATAGTACAATGCCGAGATAAATGATTGAACCATTTCTATTTGCTCATTATTTTAACAAAATTAAAGGCATTTGATGTCAAAGAACACCATTAATAAGTGTAGATAACAGCTTGCAAATGATTTTGTCATTCCGTTAATTTATGAGGTCACTTGCATTCATTCAGTAGTTTTGGTGCGAGTATCAAAGCAAAGATGCGTTTTTTAACAGTTTTTATTGTTGTTTAAATTGGAAATATCATTGCAAGAAAAATCTGAAAATTGTTCAGGTTGTTTAACACTTTGTACAAAATGTTAAGCGTATGGAAAAACACACACGATTTATCACATATCTTAAGAACAATAAAAAACTTTTTAGTGGAAAAGAAAAATTGTGTTTTCAAAAATAATTTACTTTTGCAACAGATTTCCCAATGTCTTGTGTGTGTTAACTATATGTGCGCCTATGTACACATACCATATATTAACTATGTGAAAGATCAAGTTTCATATGTTTCGCACCTTAAAATACTATCCATGTTGAATATCTAGTAGAGATTCTTATTCTTATTCTTCTTTATAACCGACGTTAATATTATACCAAATGTAATATATTGTACCGGGTATTTAAATATGAACAAACTATTTTATAAACTATTTTATTAAATCGATTAAAAATACAGTTGTTTTCGGTATCTTAATCGCCTCATTCAAATACAAGTTGTTACTAGTCATACCCTTTAACATCCAAAGATGCTGAGATGCTTATCTCGTGATCTCAACGCCGGTAAGCAATATGCGGAAACAAGTATTTCCATTTGCTGAGCATTCTCACTATTAAATTACTGTTCTTATAAAGTTGTTGTTGTTTTTTTTACAAAATATAGCTTTGTTGCAGTGGGAACTAAATGAAAAAAAAAATACGACCCATTATTATATATCTGTCGAAACAATAAAATCATTTCTTTTCCTAAATAAAATTAACAGCCCTCGCTTAACGAAAATACTAATCAGGTGAGAGACCAGTGGCACCACTGACCAGGCATTCCCATTTTATTTAGATTTTTGAATACTATCATCGAAATTATATTTATGTATTGTCCTGTGAAATGAAAAACGACATCTATTTTGTGTGTAGCATATTGACCATTAGTCATCAATACAGGTATTTAGCGACCAATGGCGGTGACAAAGAAACGGTAATTATCCATAGTCATTGATCGAACGGCTTTCTAACGGCCTGTATTTACTCGTTCAAAAAGGTTGGATCGCTTATCGTATACCAGTATGTCGAAGGACATCTTTCTTGCTAGTTTATGGAATTGTAGCTTAATACTCCAAAAAAAGCTGATATGTGTGACGAGAACCGGTGCCCTCTTGATATTGACACACAACCCAGAAAACCCGGTAGCTCAGCTAATCATGCTAAGACGGACAGAACCCAATCCCTGATGGCATCACCCTGATGTGAACCAACCACAAAAACACGTCTTAAACGAATCAGGGGATCGTCGCAACCAAGACCGTATTATGGAGCAGATCAGAACAGAAGGAGAGACGAGCAATGATACAGTCGGAGGTCAGAAAAGAGGAGGAGAGCGCAAGACAGGCTAGAGCGTTGAGATGGGAGCACAGGGGACATGGACCACATGGAACACCACTAGATGGGAGATTCCCGATTCCGTCTTTGGACCTCTCGTCTCGCGTTGAGCAGCATTTATCAGAAGGTTCATCCCCATAATGAAAAGCACCACGGAAACAGTGCATTCTGTCACGATTCCCTTTTCGAGCTTCTGCCAGCTAATATTGTAAGTGGAATACATCAAGGATTGTAGCATATTGCCTAAACTCAGAGGTTGAAGGAAAGTGGTCTTGTAACCTTGAAGTATAGGCGTGATATAGCAAATATGATTCAGCTGTTCAAATCCATGCACAATATGGACAGTCTGAAATGGGACAAACTGTTAACACTTTCACAAAAGGATTTGCGTGTCGTTCTTTGAAACTTAAACGCTAAAATAATGGCCCTAATAGGTATTATTTTTGTTATATCTGTTTCGTAGCTTATCAAAACTATTTATCAGTTTATTTTTCTTCAATTAATACAAAGATTGTGTGTTAGAAATATGTTGTCATATGTTTTATCCGTTTTTTTTTTCATATAGCCTTTCCTCGCATGGTTTGTTTTGACAAAATGCATATATTGTGTTTGACAAATAGAGTGTTGTCCGATACACGTACTTGTAAATATGACCCAATTTGGAATATATAATAATTTATATGTTCGAAATGCGATTAAATAAAAAATATATATACATGTATATCAGAAATCGACACAAAAAGATGTCTATTTCCTTTCTAACAATACAGCGGTAACAGGAAAAATATGAGGAATGAGAACATATTGACTGAATAAAAATCGGAGCAAATAATCAAATCTATAAATATCAGAACGTTCATGATTGACGATATGGTATTTCGATAAGGGATGCAATAATACTTAATAATTATTTCAAGCGTTTCAAAATAAAGCGTACAATTTTGTCTTACGTGATATAGCAAGTTTACAGCATACGGTTCATATTGGTCAGATTGATCACCGGAAAACAGTTGTCAATCAATGATGGAGCTTACCAATCATGGGTTTATGTTCAAGTACATGGCTGCATAATGCAACTGTAAACCCTTGGACGACCAACCAGACTATTTTATCGAACTATTTGTTTTTGCGTGTAACTCGAAAAGTTTGCTGCTAGAGGGAGGGAACTTAAAATGAATATTGACCTGCGAGAAGTTGCGAGCTTAAATATTTTGATCTGTTTTTCGACACTACTTGAATTATGGACCTAATAGAATGGACAAAAATACATTATTGATGCGGTTGCGCGTAACCCATAGAGTATTGATGCTACAGGGATGAAACTGTACAAAATATTAAGATTCTTCAGAACTTGGGCGCCAAGATATATTGGTTCATTATTTTCGACATTCGTCGAGTTTTGAAACAAAAGTGTATGCGGACACATGTCTAGTAAAATTACGCTTCTATTTTACAAATTATGTCTTTGAATGTCATCAAGGCTGCATAAACAGTGTTTTGCAAAATGTTGTCTCAACATTCTATTTTGTAAATTACAAAACTAGGCCATCAGTACGTCTATCTTGAACACAGCCTTCATGCTTAACATTTCACTCAGTGTAGAAAAACATTAACGTTGCGATCCACAAGTGTTAATGTTAGCCACTAAGACGAATGGGGCTTTCAGCAGGACATTGAATGCACACACAATTACAAAGCGCCACGTGGCACATGTGAAAGCGAGCTATGTTATACGCACGTGATCATTTAACACGTGTACAGCTGGTTGCAAAATATTAGAATATATAACTATATATATATATATATATATATCGAACTATTAAGTATACACAAAACTGTAATAATGGATCAACAGAATTAAAATTAAAATACATACTTTTTTAACTTTGCAGTCATAGTAGATATGTAAGCTCTCTTTCCAGATGTAGCCATATTTTCTTCCCTGGAGACTGCGTCATTCACTAAGCTGATGAAGTTCTGTTGTTTAACCTATTAATATATTCCAAACAATAGTTAAGAAAAGGCAGAAATTAACATTTCTAAGGCATACACAATAATTCATCAACAGAAAACAACTGTTTTTCAAATAAGTTAATTAACAAGATAATAAAAGGTGTGAAAAAAAGTTTCCGCTTACTAGTACCTATCCGAGTACTACTCAAGTTTTGGAGAAAAAAATATATTAGCACCCCTCTTATTTAATAAACAAGACAGTGAAGATTTCAGATAAGGGTTTCAAATTTTCACGAACACTACTTATGCATATATTCAAACGGATTTTAATAAATATCTGTGATGAATAACATCAATGACATTGCAGACAAATTTCCTTGTGATGATGTTTGAAAAAATGTTTTATTTATTAAAACCTTTAAGCATATCATGTTGTCATGATTCAAACAATAAATAAACATGTAAAATACTTACCAAATTAGATGTACATGGAAATGAAAACTGTGATAATAACAAAAAAAGTTTGACATTGATGTCTGCTAATTTTAACTTGTATGGAAAATTTATTTCAAAGGGGAGTAACTCAACACATGTTTAGTAACTATAATCAACTAATTCTTTATATTATTATAGTTGTCATAGCTTTCAGAGTTTAAAGTTGACTCAGTTGATAAAAATGGTATATAATTTCATTAAAATAAATAACGTATTAGTGGTATAAAAATTATTTAAGTTTTAGTCTATATATTAACACACTGTATCAAATGAAAGTACAGTTACAATCACTCCATCAATTAAACTATTATTTAATGATATCTGGATCGTATTCTTGACCATAAAAGTTTACTTTTTCGTTTGCTTTAAAGGATATTAATATACTTATTGATTTTACCTGATTTTAAGTATATTTTAATCAAAAACTTGATAGTTATACATTAAGATATTAGACTTTGCCCCCAAAATTGGAGCATTGTTTGCTGATTTTCAGTAAAATATGCACAAAAATGCATTCCACTACATGGTAATAGGTAAGTTAAGCATTTAAGATACACCAACTTTTCATTTAATGTTGATTAAGAAGGTAGATAGCAATTTTCCCCACATAAAATGGAAGTTGTAATGTATTGACCTTATCGCAACATCCGGGCACTTGCGTCAGTTAGAGTTAGATGCCCCTTGACGACGGTGAAAACAAAAGCGCTGTCGCCATTTTATTTGCATTGAAATATTTAACACTGCTCGCAATTTTTTTAAGTTAAGGCACATTTTTTAGAATAAAAATACCCAGACATAGAAATTCTTTCATAATAAATTTAATTTAATGAACGAACACAAATAAGGATGAAAACAAACAACCAATAAATTTTAAATATATGCAACATATAGTAGCTGATTTGAACCTCTATATTTGTTACCTTATTACCTTGTTACGTATTAAATAAATTCTCATGATAAATGTTATTGTTTTTATTTAATTCACACCAATTTCGACACTTTTTGTTTCCGCATGTTAGGTATTTGAATGCCCCGTTCTTCATCACAAACCGATTATCTCGTTATGATCGGATACTGTCCATTTAAGCCAAATTTTAAATGCCGAAATAATTGAATAAACAGTTGCTTTATAAAACACGCTGACACATTAAATAAACATTTAATTAAATTTAATGCAATATTTTTCATTTGATTGTTTTGCATCAGTCTTAAAATCGTGTAAGCTTTTGTATTCTGGTGTTTAATTGCCCCTTTGTTTTGCATAAACCGATTATCTCGTTTTGATCAAATATTATTTTGATCAAATATTGTCCAAACTTAACTGACAAAAAGGTGTCATAAACCACACTGGGTGGTCCAGACACTGTCATTTAACACGATAGATGCCACCATGTCTCCTCTTTCTGGTAGTATTAAGCAGTCACTTGGACGAATAATTAACGCCGATGTACTTAACAGTTGCTTAAATTAGATATGTGACATATGGTCAAATATAAAGTCATGTCCAATTTAGATTATCAGAAATTTACACCGTAAAGATACTAGCCCGATTAATTTTTTAAAGTATTTAATAATTATAAAATTTACGTAAAAAAACAAGTAACGTATTTAGCGTGTATCAGTTAATTAAAAAGACGTCATTCCGTATTAAGATTTAATGTTACGACAATTAACGATCGACATCATAAAAAGAAATTACGTTTGACAGCAACGGGGGTAAATAATGTTTGAAAAACAAATATTTATACAGATATATGTGTGTTAATTTTAATATTTGTCACTCGTACTCATTACAATCAACACAACTAAGGCTTTTAGTAAGTCATGTACCAGATGTCCCTACGTATTTTACAGCTTCACATTAGCATGATAAATTAACATAGTAGAAATATAATTATAATGTTCGAAGATGAATGAACCCTGAAAAGAACGACAATACTCATTACATCAACATCTACAAGGATACTCACATTATTACAGAATAAACGAATTTACCCGGTGTCTCAGTGAGAAAGTTAATCATGAATGTCGCCGTACTCGATCATCGGCCACTTGGTCGGGTCATTTTTCCAACATCCAGCTTGCAATTTGTACGGACATTCATTAAGTCCAATTAGTTTTATTTTCTGATCATATCGGGCTTTCGAAGTGCAATCTAACCCTTCATAATAGTCAAAAGACATTTTAAACACCAATTACATGACATTTAATTACCTATCGACTTCCCAATAGGAATGCAATTGACGAAATATCAGCAGAGGTGCTCAATCAGCGTAGTAAATCGATCGTATCTAGGGCATTGTTTTCACCGTCGCTAAGGGACTGCCCCTTTTGTGACGTCATCGCGATAAGGTCAATACCGTGAGTAGGTTACGCATGCGCAATTTATTTCCTTCTATATTACATATAAAATAGTTGAAGTTCGATATCAATTTTTACCATGATCAAGCGCATACCCACTATATCATCATACATCATTGGAAAGATTAATGCATAATCTTTTGAAAAAAATGCATGTCATTAAATTCTATACGCGCAAACTCAAAATATTTACCTTAGAATAGGCAAACCGGTTTTGACAGCTGTGCAGACAACCATTTTGGGCTCAAATAGTATGACCTACTTTCGAAGCCGGGAACCATCAACACAAAAAGTAGAGCACAAAAATGGCTTATTTTCTTATTGCTTACAAATATACCTTCAAGTTGATACCAAAACCAACCATTTGCAATGTATTTTACAAATCCTAGGCAGCATGCACTCAACAATGTGTGCTAAGTATCAAACTGACTGCATGTAACCCTAAAAACAGGAGTTCCGGTTTGGGGTTATGTGACCTTTAAGAGAACCCAACCCCTTCAAATTTAAATTAAAGGCACTTTTCCCACAGGTATAATCTGTTTTGAGAAAGATCACAAAGTTCCGGTACAATGACACACAGATTAATTCATAAAAGTTGCCGTTGAAAGCGCCATGCGTAACAGCGTTTCGCGTCAAGAATTAAGGTAGAAAAGCCAAACTCGGTTACATCATACATGCAGCACTTAGACTCCATACAAGGCATGTCTTTCGATTCTAATAGGCAAAGCTTATCTTACATATGGCTTAATAAGTGAAAAAAATCATCAATGGCAATATTTGTGCATCAAAGCAGGTTTTGAACTGGATTCGAACAAACTTTTTATATTTTTTTTGCACATTTTAGGTAAAATCCATGTAGAAGCAGCAATGCTGATGTCATTTGACCCAACAAAAGGGCTCGCTTGCATGGAAAAACAACACACTTGGCTTCCTGACTAAAAAAAGTCATCGTCAGACATGAGCTTTAAGTCTTTTGTCACACCTGGACCTATGATTCCTCGGCTCGAGTTCCGTCTAGGGCAGGCTCCGGAAAGTGTCAGTCTGGCCCGGGTGCTCAATTCCGTGTAATCTGAGAAAACAAAAAAGGTTTTTTGTGCGCATTTGCCCATTACGGTGCCAACTAATGTAAGTTAGATACAATTAGAGTAAGCTTTCAATAGTCTTTCTCGCTTTATTTGCTGCAAATGGTTAATTCACCACGCCGGCATCACATTGTCGGGCACACCGGCAAAGTTATCGCCACAAAGTTTGGTTTCAGAGCTGCAGTCAATGTAAAACACACAAATTTCCTAATTTTGGTGACAAAAGTGTGCCAGGATATCAAAGAAATCATTTTACAATAGATTTAATTGAAAATAACGGCGTACTAACCTGCAAAGACACCGATCCTCTCGACACGACTGGGCGAGTGTTGAGGGCCGTCTCCGAATCAGTCACACTGTACAGTTTTTGATGGCCTGTCACTTCAGCCGGACTTGTAAACCAATTGGACGACAGTTCAGGCAGAGCTATAGACCCATTTCGACACCGCCTACAAATGCACACTTTGGTTTACGCATAATATTAAGGTCACTTAAATACAGATTCCCTGGTGTTTTTCATGCAGGGTCTATCGCAACAACATTCTTCCAGGAAAGAAAGCATAATATTATTATCATTTTTGTGTTTTCAGCTGAATACTTGATTTTACTTGAACTCAGCGAGATATCCAAACAGGTAAAATAAGGCAAAGTAGTGTTATTCTGAGTAGATCTGCCTGAATGGGTTGAAGGCGAAGGCGGATAGAAGTGTAGGTCCAAAATTGGCGGGCATTTTTAACAGAAAAAGGCTCAAAAAGTAAACAATAATAATAAATACAGATGAAATAAAGACATGCATTAGGTTCATTATTGAGATTGATGCAAATTAATGTCAAAATGGCACTGAAAAACAATACCAGGTGTTTAAGTAGTCTTAGAATATGTCTCCGGAACAGGTTTCGGTGTGATTTTCCAGCATTTACCCCCCTTATGACCCCAAGTGCAACAGCCCAATTGCAAACAGCCCTTATTTGGGTCAAAATGACATCTGGCAGTTATGTTTTGCAATACAGAGAGTTTTTGATGGTCAAATGTCAAAATTCTGGCAGACGACTAACTTGGTCGGATGTGCTTAAAGGTTACGCATGCGCAATTAATTTCCTTCTATATTACATATAAAATAGTTGAAGTTCGATATCAATTTTTACCATGATCAAGCGCATACCCACTATATCATCATACATCATTGGAAAGATTAATGCATAATCTTTTGAAAAAAATGCATGTCATTAAATTCTATACGCGCAAACTCAAAATATTTACCTTAGAATAGGCAAACCGGTTTTGACAGCTGTGCAGACAACCATTTTGGGCTCAAATAGTATGACCTACTTTCGAAGCCGGGAACCATCAACACAAAAAGTAGAGCACAAAAATGGCTTATTTTCTTATTGCTTACAAATATACCTTCAAGTTGATACCAAAACCAACCATTTGCAATGTATTTTACAAATCCTAGGCAGCATGCACTCAACAATGTGTGCTAAGTATCAAACTGACTGCATGTAACCCTAAAAACAGGAGTTCCGGTTTGGGGTTATGTGACCTTTAAGAGAACCCAACCCCTTCAAATTTAAATTAAAGGCACTTTTCCCACAGGTATAATCTGTTTTGAGAAAGATCACAAAGTTCCGGTACAATGACACACAGATTAATTCATAAAAGTTGCCGTTGAAAGCGCCATGCGTAACAGCGTTTCGCGTCAAGAATTAAGGTAGAAAAGCCAAACTCGGTTACATCATACATGCAGCACTTAGACTCCATACAAGGCATGTCTTTCGATTCTAATAGGCAAAGCTTATCTTACATATGGCTTAATAAGTGAAAAAAATCATCAATGGCAATATTTGTGCATCAAAGCAGGTTTTGAACTGGATTCGATCAAACTTTTTATATTTTTTTTGCACATTTTAGGTAAAATCCATGTAGAAGCAGCAATGCTGATGTCATTTGACCCAACAAAAGGGCTCGCTTGCATGGAAAAACAACACACTTGGCTTCCTGACTAAAAAAAGTCATCGTCAGACATGAGCTTTAAGTCTTTTGTCACACCTGGACCTATGATTCCTCGGCTCGAGTTCCGTCTAGGGCAGGCTCCGGAAAGTGTCAGTCTGGCCCGGGTGCTCAATTCCGTGTAATCTGAGAAAACAAAAAAGGTTTTTTTGTGCGCATTTGCCCATTACGGTGCCAACTAATGTAAGTTAGATACAATTAGAGTAAGCTTTCAATAGTCTTTCTCGCTTTATTTGCTGCAAATGGTTAATTCACCACGCCGGCATCACATTGTCGGGCACACCGGCAAAGTTATCGCCACAAAGTTTGGTTTCAGAGCTGCAGTCAATGTAAAACACACAAATTTCCTAATTTTGGTGACAAAAGTGTGCCAGGATATCAAAGAAATCATTTTACAATAGATTTAATTGAAAATAACGGCGTACTAACCTGCAAAGACACCGATCCTCTCGACACGACTGGGCGAGTGTTGAGGGCCGTCTCCGAATCAGTCACACTGTACAGTTTTTGATGGCCTGTCACTTCAGCCGGACTTGTAAACCAATTGGACGACAGTTCAGGCAGAGCTATAGACCCATTTCGACACCGCCTACAAATGCACACTTAGGTTTACGCATAATATTAAGGTCACTTAAATACAGATTCCCTGGTGTTTTTCATGCAGGGTCTATCGCAACAACATTCTTCCAGGAAAGAAAGCATAATATTATTATCATTTTTGTGTTTTCAGCTGAATACTTGATTTTACTTGAACTCAGCGAGATATCCAAACAGGTAAAAATAAGGCAAAGTAGTGTTATTCTGAGTAGATCTGCCTGAATGGGTTGAAGGCGAAGGCGGATAGAAGTGTAGGTCCAAAATTGGCGGGCATTTTTAACAGAAAAAGGCTCAAAAAGTAAACAATAATAATAAATACAGATGAAATAAAGACATGCATAGGTTCATTATTGAGATTGATGCAAATTAATGTCAAAATGGCACTGAAAAACAATACCAGGTGTTTAAGTAGTCTTAGAATATGTCTCCGGAACAGGTTTCGGTGTGATTTTCCAGCATTTACCCCCCTTATGACCCCAAGTGCAACAGCCCAATTGCAAACAGCCCTTATTTGGGTCAAAATGACATCTGGCAGTTATGTTTTGCAATACAGAGAGTTTTTGATGGTCAAATGTCAAAATTCTGGCAGACGACTAACTTGGTCGGATGTGCTTAAAGGTTACGCATGCGCAATTAATTTCCTTCTATATTACATATAAAATAGTTGAAGTTCGATATCAATTTTTACCATGATCAAGCGCCATACCCACTATATCATCATACATCATTGGAAAGATTAATGCATAATCTTTTGAAAAAAATGCATGTCATTAAATTCTATACGCGCAAACTCAAAATATTTACCTTAGAATAGGCAAACCGGTTTTGACAGCTGTGCAGACAACCATTTTGGGCTCAAATAGTATGACCTACTTTCGAAGCCGGGAACCATCAACACAAAAAGTAGAGCACAAAAATGGCTTATTTTCTTATTGCTTACAAATATACCTTCAAGTTGATACCAAAACAACCATTTGCAATGTATTTTACAAATCCTAGGCAGCATGCACTCAACAATGTGTGCTAAGTATCAAACTGACTGCATGTAACCCTAAAAACAGGAGTTCCGGTTTGGGGTTATGTGACCTTTAAGAGAACCCAACCCCTTCAAATTTAAATTAAAGGCACTTTTCCCACAGGTATAATCTGTTTTGAGAAAGATCACAAAGTTCCGGTACAATGACACACAGATTAATTCATAAAAGTTGCCGTTGAAAGCGCCATGCGTAACAGCGTTTCGCGTCAAGAATTAAGGTAGAAAAGCCAAACTCGGTTACATCATACATGCAGCACTTAGACTCCATACAAGGCATGTCTTTCGATTCTAATAGGCAAAGCTTATCTTACATATGGCTTAATAAGTGAAAAAAAATCATCAATGGCAATATTTGTGCATCAAAGCAGGTTTTGAACTGGATTCGAACAAACTTTTTATATTTTTTTTGCACATTTTAGGTAAAAACTCCATGTAGAAGCAGCAATGCTGATGTCATTTGACCCAACAAAAGGGCTCGCTTGCATGGAAAAAAACAACACACTTGGCTTCCTGACTAAAAAAGTCATCGTCAGACATGAGCTTTAAGTCTTTTGTCACACCTGGACCTATGATCCCTCGGCTCGAGTTCCGTCTAGGGCAGGCTCCGGAAAGTGTCAGTCTGGCCCGGGTGCTCAATTCCGTGTAATCTGAGAAAACAAAAAAGGTTTTTTGTGCGCATTTGCCCATTACGGTGCCAACTAATGTAAGTTAGATACAATTAGAGTAAGCTTTCAATAGTCTTTTCTCGCTTTATTTGCTGCAAATGGTTAATTCACCACGCCGGCATCACATTGTCGGGCACACCGGCAAAGTTATCGCCACAAAGTTTGGTTTCAGAGCTGCAGTCAATGTAAAACACACAAATTTCCTAATTTTGGTGACAAAAGTGTGCCAGGATATCAAAGAAATCATTTTACAATAGATTTAATTGAAAATAACGGCGTACTAACCTGCAAAGACACCGATCCTCTCGACACGACTGAGCGAGTGTTGAGGGCGTCTCCGAATCAGTCACACTGTACAGTTTTTGATGGCCTGGTCACTTCAGCCGGACTTGTAAACCAATTGGACGACAGTTCAGGCAGAGCTATAGACCCATTTCGACACCGCCTACAAATGCACACTTAGGTTTACGCATAATATTAAGGTCACTTAAATACAGATTCCCTGGTGTTTTTCATGCAGGGTCTATCGCAACAACATTCTTCCAGGAAAGAAAGCATAATATTATTATCATTTTTTGTGTTTTCAGCTGAATACTTGATTTTACTTGAACTCAGCGAGATATCCAAACAGGTAAAATAAGGCAAAGTAGTGTTATTCTGAGTAGATCTGCCTGAATGGGTTGAAGGCGAAGGCGGATAGAAGTGTAGGTCCAAAATTGGCGGGCATTTTTAACAGAAAAGGCTCAAAAAGTAAACAATAATAATAAATACAGATGAAATAAAGACATGCATTAGGTTCATTATTGAGATGATGCAAATTAATGTCAAAATGGCACTGAAAAACAATACCAGGTGTTTAAGTAGTCTTAGAATATGTCTCCGGAACAGGTTTCGGTGTGATTTTCCAGCATTTACCCCCCCTTATGACCCCAAGTGCAACAGCCCCAATTGCAAACAGCCCTTATTTGGGTCAAAATGACATCTGGCAGTTATGTTTTGCAATACAGAGAGTTTTTGATGGTCAAATGTCAAAATTCTGGCAGACGACTAACTTGGTCGGATGTGCTTAAAGGTTACGCATGCGCAATTAATTTCCTTCTATATTACATATAAAATAGTTGAAGTTCGATATCAATTTTTACCATGATCAAGCGCATACCCACTATATCATCATACATCATTGGAAAGATTAATGCATAATCTTTGAAAAAAATGCATGTCATTAACTCTATACGCGCAAACTCAAAATATTTACCTTAGAATAGGCAAACCGGTTTTGACAGCTGTGCAGACAACCATTTTGGGCTCAAATAGTATGACCTACTTTCGAAGCCGGGAACCATCAACACAAAAAGTAGAGCACAAAAATGGCTTATTTTCTTATTGCTTACAAATATACCTTCAAGTTGATACCAAAACCAACCATTTGCAATGTATTTTACAAATCCTAGGCAGCATGCACTCAACAATGTGTGCTAAGTATCAAACTGACTGCATGTAACCCTAAAAACAGGAGTTCCGGTTTGGGGTTATGTGACCTTTAAGAGAACCCAACCCCTTCAAATTTAAATTAAAGGCACTTTCCCACAGGTATAATCTGTTTTGAGAAAGATCACAAAGTTCCGGTACAATGACACACAGATTAATTCATAAAAGTTGCCGTTGAAAGCGCCATGCGTAACAGCGTTTCGCGTCAAGAATTAAGGTAGAAAAGCCAAACTCGGTTACATCATACATGCAGCACTTAGACTCCATACAAGGCATGTCTTTCGATTCTAATAGGCAAAGCTTATCTTACATATGGCTTAATAAGTGAAAAAAAATCATCAATGGCAATATTTGTGCATCAAAGCAGGTTTTGAACTGGATTCGAACAAACTTTTTATATTTTTTTTTGCACATTTTAGGTAAAATCCATGTAGAAGCAGCAATGCTGATGTCATTTGACCCAACAAAAGGGCTCGCTTGCATGGAAAACAACACACTTGGCTTCCTGACTAAAAAAAGTCATCGTCAGACATGAGCTTTAAGTCTTTTGTCACACCTGGACCTATGATTCCTCGGCTCGAGTTCCGTCTAGGGCAGGCTCCGGAAAGTGTCAGTCTGGCCCGGGTGCTCAATTCCGTGTAATCTGAGAAAACAAAAAAGGTTTTTTTTTTGTGCGCATTTGCCCATTACGGTGCCAACTAATGTAAGTTAGATACAATTAGAGTAAGCTTTCAATAGTCTTTCTCGCTTTATTTGCTGCAAATGGTTAATTCACCACGCCGGCATCACATTGTCGGGCACACCGGCAAAGTTATCGCCACAAAGTTTGGTTTCAGAGCTGCAGTCAATGTAAAACACACAAATTTCCTAATTTTGGTGACAAAAGTGTGCCAGGATATCAAAGAAATCATTTTACAATAGATTTAATTGAAAATAACGGCGTACTAACCTGCAAAAGACACCGATCCTCTCGACACGACTGGGCGAGTGTTGAGGGCCGTCTCCGAATCAGTCACACTGTACAGTTTTTGATGGCCTGTCACTTCAGCCGGACTTGTAAACCAATTGGACGACAGTTCAGGCAGAGCTATAGACCCATTTCGACCACCGCCTACAAATGCACACTTAGGTTTACGCATAATATTAGGTCACTTAAATACAGATTCCCTGGTGTTTTTCATGCAGGGTCTATCGCAACAACATTCTTCCAGGAAAGAAAGCATAATATTATTATCATTTTTGTGTTTTCAAGCTGAATACTTGATTTTACTTGAACTCAGCGAGATATCCAAACAGGTAAAATAAGGCAAAGTAGTGTTATTTCTGAGTAGATCTGCCTGAATGGGTTGAAGGCGAAGGCGGATAGAAGTGTAGGTCCAAAATTGGCGGGCATTTTAACAGAAAAGGCTCAAAAAGTAAACAATAATAATAAATACAGATGAAATAAAGACATGCATTAGGTTCATTATTGAGATTGATGCAAATTAATGTCAAAATGGCACTGAAAAACAATACCAGGTGTTTAAGTAGTCTTAGAATATGTCTCCGGAACAGGTTTCGGTGTGATTTTTCCAGCATTTACCCCCCTTATGACCCCAAGTGCAACAGCCCAATTGCAAACAGCCCTTATTTGGGTCAAAATGACATCTGGCAGTTATGTTTTGCAATACAGAGAGTTTTTGATGGTCAAATGTCAAAATTCTGGCAGACGACTAACTTGGTCGGATGTGCTTAAAGGTTACGCATGCGCAATTAATTTCCTTCTATATTACATATAAAATAGTTGAAGTTCGATATCAATTTTTACCATGATCAAGCGCATACCCACTATATCATCATACATCATTGGAAAGATTAATGCATAATCTTTTGAAAAAAATGCATGTCATTAAATTCTATACGCGCAAACTCAAAATATTTACCTTAGAATAGGCAAACCGGTTTTGACAGCTGTGCAGACAAACCATTTTGGGCTCAAATAGTATGACCTACTTTCGAAGCCGGGAACCATCAACACAAAAAGTAGAGCACAAAAATGGCTTATTTTCTTATTGCTTACAAATATACCTTCAAGTTGATACCAAAACCAACCATTTGCAATGTATTTTACAAATCCTAGGCAGCATGCACTCAACAATGTGTGCTAAGTATCAAACTGACTGCATGTAACCCTAAAAACAGGAGTTCCGGTTTGGGGTTATGTGACCTTTAAGAGAACCCAACCCCTTCAAATTTAAATTAAAGGCACTTTTCCCACAGGTATAATCTGTTTTGAGAAAGATCACAAAGTTCCGGTACAATGACACACAGATTAATTCATAAAAGTTGCCGTTGAAAGCGCCATGCGTAACAGCGTTTCGCGTCAAGAATTAAGGTAGAAAAGCCAAACTCGGTTACATCATACATGCAGCACTTAGACTCCATACAAGGCATGTCTTTCGATTCTAATAGGCAAAGCTTATCTTACATATGGCTTAATAAGTGAAAAAAATCATCAATGGCAATATTGTGCATCAAAGCAGGTTTTTGAACTGGATTCGAACAAACTTTTTTATATTTTTTTTGCACATTTTAGGTAAAATCCATGTAGAAGCAGCAATGCTGATGTCATTTGACCCAACAAAAGGGCTCGCTTGCATGGAAAAAACAACACACTTGGCTTCCTGACTAAAAAAGTCATCGTCAGACATGAGCTTTAAGTCTTTTGTCACACCTGGACCTATGATTCCTCGGCTCGAGTTCCGTCTAGGGCAGGCTCCGGAAAGTGTCAGTCTGGCCCGGGTGCTCAATTCCGTGTAATCTGAGAAAACAAAAAAGGTTTTTTTGTGCGCATTTGCCCATTACGGTGCCAACTAATGTAAGTTAGATACAATTAGAGTAAGCTTTCAATAGTCTTTCTCGCTTTATTTGCTGCAAATGGTTAATTCACCACGCCGGCATCACATTGTCGGGCACACCGGCAAAGTTATCGCCACAAAGTTTGGTTTCAGAGCTGCAGTCAATGTAAAACACACAAATTTCCTAATTTTGGTGACAAAAGTGTGCCAGGATATCAAAGAAATCATTTTACAATAGATTTAATTGAAAATAACGGCGTACTAACCTGCAAAGACACCGATCCTCTCGACACGACTGGGCGAGTGTTGAGGGGCCGTCTCCGAATCAGTCACACTGTACAGTTTTTGATGGCCTGTCCACTTCAGCCGGACTTGTAAACCAATTGGACGACAGTTCAGGCAGAGCTATAGACCCATTTCGACACCGCCTACAAATGCACACTTAGGTTTACGCATAATATTAAGGTCACTTAAATACAGATTCCCTGGTGTTTTTCATGCAGGGTCTATCGCAACAACATTCTTCCAGGAAAGAAAGCATAATATTATTATCATTTTTGTGTTTTCAGCTGAATACTTGATTTTACTTGAACTCAGCGAGATATCCAAACAGGTAAATAAGGCAAAGTAGTGTTATTCTGAGTAGATCTGCCTGAAATGGGTTGAAGGCGAAGGCGGATAGAAGTGTAGGTCCAAAATTGGCGGGCATTTTTTAACAGAAAAAGGCTCAAAAAGTAAACAATAATAATAAATACAGATGAAATAAAGACATGCATTAGGTTCATTATTGAGATTGATGCAAATTAATGTCAAAATGGCACTGAAAAACAATACCAGGGTTTTTAAGTAGTCTTAGAATATGTCCTCCGGAACAGGTTTCGGTGTGATTTTCCAGCATTTACACCCCCCTTATGACCCCAAGTGCAACAGCCCAATTGCAAACAGCCCTTATTTGGGTCAAAATGACATCTGGCAGTTATGTTTTGCAATACAGAGAGTTTTTGATGGTCAAATGTCAAAATTCTGGCAGACGACTAACTTGGTCGGATGTTGCTTAAAGGTTACGCATGCGCAATTAATTTCCTTCTATATTACATATAAAATTAGTTGAAGTTCGAGTATCAATTTTAACCATGATCAAGCGCATACCCACTATATCATCATACATCATTGGAAAGATTAATGCATAATCTTTTGAAAAAAATTGCATGTCATTAAATTCTATACGCGCAAACTCAAAATATGTACCCTTAGAATAGGCAAACCGGTTTTTGACAGCTGTGCAGACACCATTTGGGGCTCAAATAGGATGACCTACTTTCGAAGCCGGGAACCCTCAACAAACAAAAGTAGAGCACAAAAATGGCTTATTTTCTTATTGCTTACAAATACCTTCAAGTTGATACCAAAACCAACCATTTTGCAATGTATTTTACAAATCCTAGCAGCATGCACTCAACAATGTGTGCTAAGTATCAAACTGACTGCATGTAACCCTAAAAACAGGAGTTCCGGTTTGGGGTTATGTGACCTTTAAGAGAACCCAACCCCTTCAAATTTAAATTAAAGGCACTTTTCCCACAGGTATAATCTGTTTTGAGAAAGATCACAAGTTCCGGTACAATGACACACAGATTAATTCATAAAAGTTGCCGTTGAAAGCGCCATGCGTAACAGCGTTTCGCGTCAAGAATTAAGGTAAAAAGCCAAACTCGGTTACATCATACATGCAGCACTTAGACTCCATACAAGGCATGTCCTTTCGATTCTAATAGGCAAAGCTTATCTTACATATGGCTTAATAATGAAAAAAATCATCAATGGCAATATTTGTGCATCAAAGCAGGTTTTGAACTGGATTCGAACAACTTTTTTATATTTTTTTTTGGCACATTTTAGGTAAAATCCATGTAGAAGCAGCAATGCTGATGTCATTTGACCCCACAAAAGGGCTCGCTTGCATGGAAAACAACACACTTGGCTTCCTGACTAAAAAGTCATCGTCAGACATGAGCTTTAAGTCTTTTGTCACACCTGGACCTATGATTCCCTCGGCTCGAGTTCCGTCTAGGGCAGGCTCCGGAAAGGTGTCAGTCTGGCCCGGGTGCTCAATTCCGTGTAATCTGAGAAAACAAAAAAGGTTTTTGTGCGCATTTGCCCATTACGACGGTGCCAACTAATGTA